>NC_052066.1:151092823-151385323 GCF_015852505.1 Tachyglossus aculeatus | reverse complement strand
GTCCTTCATTTGGTTTTGATAGTTCCATAGGTTCAGCTCCAAAGGGCTACTCATTCTTAGCCTTATTGCAAATCTCCAACCAAGTATATGTGTCCATCCCTCTTCCACCTTTTTTTTTTTCTACATACATAGGATTTAACCTGCTCCCAAACCTGGACCATATCTCTTGATTGTTCTCTGCCAAAGCCCTAGTATAATGCTCTGCAAATGAAAGGTACCAAAAAAAGATGATTGAGTGAATGAATGAGAATCAAGATATGTGAGTTTTCTTCCATTCACATCTCTTGCTTTTATGATCCATTTATTTCCCTGGTGGTCATGGGCAGAACCTCTGCTAGGCCTCGAGGCTGATACAGCATTCACCTGAACCACACTTGACTCTGGTTTGTCCATGCTGAGCTTTGATTAATCCTCTGCATCTCTCCAAGCTGGGTCTCTAAAAGGAGAAACTATGATTCTGATTAAGCACCCTTCTGAAGAAAGAAGCCAAAGCAGAAAATATTAAACTTTCATCCAGCACCATAGGAGAGATGTAGTTATTAAATTTCAGCTGCTTATCAAACTGATATGAAAGTCATTTTGCATGATTGCCTTGCCTGCTCAAATCTTCTGCTTTTATTTGCAATGCCTCTCTGTGCTTTCTTATTAGGAAAATACTCAGAGGATAAAAAAAGCTGATAATATTATTCAGTTTTGACAATTAGGTAGAAAAAAAGCACTTTAAGAAGTGCTTTATTATTGCAGCCAGTAATAGTATTGGTGGCTCTCTTGATAATAGTGGGTGTTCTGCTCCCACAGTGATGCTTGTTAAGCTCATAATTTTTAAAGAACTGGTTATACTGGTGAGAATTACAGGGAGTTTGGAGAAAGAGAGTCATTTCCAGTAATGTAACTGGGGAGGAGGGGTCAGGGAGAGGGGAAGACTGATGATGGATACCTCATGGTGGCCTTTTCCATCTTCCTGGTGCACCTGTGTTTAGCCCATCTGTACCTCCGGGTCAGAAATGGACAAAAGTTGAGGTGTGGGTCAGATGCAGTCCACCAAACTGATTTTCTTGGGGCTGTGGGTCAAACCCTGGCCACCAATAGGCCTGCAGAAATGACTGTTCATTCAGACTCAGAGGCTCCTTGGGAGCTCCAATCCTGAAGTGGATTTTTCTGGAACTTCCTTTATTGATTGGTGGCAGGCTCAGGACCCGTTACTGCGGAGCTACTGTGGACATAAATTCAACTGCTTCCATTCCTTAAGCTTGCCCCCATGATCTTAACTACGATAGCCTCTCGTGCAGCTCTCAATAGCCTCCTGTAATTGAGTAAGTGGGCTCCTGGCTAAGATAATTGCTTACCTCTGCTTTATACCTATGTGTAGTGTTCTTCTAAATGGTAGCCCGTGGAAAAAAACTTTCTCTTTCCAGACATGAAGTACAAATAGATAGGGCTTTCTTCCTCAAATATTCCCTAACCTGTGCCATATGACTTATAGGGACAGCTTCACCCCATGTTTGATATAAAATGACCCTTAATTGATTGAGAATTCCGTTGGAAGCAACAGATGAACCTCAGTCCTGTCTCAGGACTGAATTCTCGCACAAAGGCATTGACTTGCTTGCTTAGTAACTTGTGAAATGCCACTTATACTCTTTTTCCCTGCCGGTTTTGACCTTGCTGGGGCATGGGGTGCATCGATAAAGAAGCAGGGCAGGGGTGAAATATATTGGGACATGTTCACAGAGGTTTTATTTTCTACATGCAGCACCCATTTAGAGCCAAAGTGTCTGAAGCATAGCATCATTGCTGTGAGGTAGGGCCGTAATCCAGCAGGAGTTTGCCTTAGCAGCTGCAGTCTTTGACATCCTCCTTCACCAGCTATTATTCTGGATTCCTGCAGGGACTGTCCACCCAGAGAAAGGCCTAATAATACTAAAAACTGTGGTATTTGTTAAAACTTACTATGTGCCAAGCACTATTTCTAAGCACTGGGTAGATACTAGGTCATCAGGTTGGACATTGTCCCTGTCCTGCATGGAGCTCCCATGTGGCTCAGTGGAAAGAGCCCAGGCTTTGGAGTCAGAGTTTATGGGTTCAAACCCCACTCTGACAATTGTCAGTTGTGTGACTTTGGGCAAGTCACTTAACTTCTCTGTGCCTCAGTTCCTTCATCTGTAAAATGGGGATTAAGCCCTTGTGGGACAACCTGATCACCTTGTAACCTCCCCAGCACTTAGAACAGTGCTTTGCACATAGTAAGTGCTTAAAAAATGCCATCATTATTATTATTATTAAGATACAAGGGGTAGATACAAGAAAGTCAGGCCCCACATAAGGCTTACAGTCTAAGTAAGGGGGAGAACAGGAATTGAATCCCCATTTTGTAGATGAGGCAGCTGAAGAAAAGAGAAGTTAAGTGCCTTGCCCAAGGTCACACTGCAGACATGTGGCAGAGCTGGGATTTAGAACCCACAACCTCTGATTCCCAGGCCAGTGCTCTTTCCACCAGACCACACTGCTTTTCTTTGCCTAGATGTAGTTCTTTGGATAGAAACATTGCAGGTTCTGATGATAGACTTGCAACAGGCAGAACTGGAACTAGAACCCCCTACTCTAGAGCAGTGCTCTTTACACCAGACCAATAGCAGCGCTACAGTCACTTCCATAGTATGCTTTGAAATGGAGATCTGCGAAGAAGTTTTTTTGTCCAGTCAAAAAGATCATCAGCATTGTTGTTTATGGCATTTTTTAAGCACTTACTTTATGTCAGGCTCTATATTAAGTACTGGGGTACAGACAAGATAATTAGGTTGGACACAGTCCCTGTCCCACACGTGGCTCAAAGTCTTAATCCCCAGATAAATTAAGGTCACACAGCAGACAAGTGGAAGAACGGGATTAGAACCCAGGTTCTTCTGAATCCCAGGCCCATGCTTTATCCACTTGGCCATGCTGCTTCTTGTACTGTCACTGTATTCTATTGTCATAGTCAGATTTTAATGACCACCTACTGTGTGCAGAGCTAAGCAACACATAATCAAAATATGATTCCATTCCCTCCCTTGAGGGGCTTAAAAGATCTTACAAAGGTTTCAGTAAGAAATAAGATTTAGATCTTTCTGTAGACAGTCAAAAAAAAAAAGAAAGAAATGGTATTTGTTAAACATTTACTATGTGTCAAGGACTGTACTAAACACTGGGGTAGATACAAGAATATCAGTCCCCACATCGTGGCTCACAGTCTAAGTAATAATAACAACAATAATAATTATTATGGTATCTGTTAAGTGCTTACTATGTGCCAAGCACTGTTCTAAGAGCTGGAGTATATATAAGATAATCAAGTTGTCCCACATGGGGCTCACATTCTTAATCCCCATTGTACAGATGAGGTAACTGAGGCTCAGAGAAGTTAAGGTGCTTGCCCAAGCTCACACAGCAGACATGTGCCAGAGCTGGGATTAGCGTTTATGTCCTCTGACTCCCAAGCCTGTACTCTTTCCATTAAGCCACGCTGCTTCTCTAAGTAAGAGGGAGAACAGGAATTGAATCCTCATTTTGCAAATGAGAGAACTGAAATACAGAGAAGTTAAGTGACTTATGCAAAGTCACACAGGAGACAAGTGGTAGAACTGGGATTAGAACCCAGGTCCTCTGATTCCCAGGCCTGTGATCTTTCCACTAGACCACACTGCTTGTGTAATTAATTATTATTATCGTGATTATTTGTATCGATAATAATGATAATAGTAACAATAGTGTTATTTGTTCAGCACCTAACATATGTCAAGCACAGTACCAGGAGCTGGGATAGATGCAAGATTATTGGGTCAGCCCCAGACACTGTCCCACATGAAGTTCACAATCTGAGGGGGAAAGAGAACGTGTTCGACTCCCCATTTTACAGATGAAGAAAGCAAGCCACAGAGAAGTTAAGTGACTTGCCCAAGATCAAACAGCAGTTAAGTGGCAGAACTGAGATTAGAACAGAAGGCTTCTGAGTCCCAGATCCATGCTCCTTCTACAGAGCCATGCATCTTTATGGTGACCTTTACATTTGCCTGAAGGACAAACTTATTCAAGTCTCCTCTCCTGTCCCCCAGGAGAAGGTGCTATCTGGAGCACACAGTGGATGCAGGAGACTTGACCAACTGTCAGAATGTCTTTGCTCAAATGTTTCTGAAATGGAAAGGTATCGGGAGTCATGGGGAGATCTTGGGAAACATAGTGCAGGTGCAAGGAAAAAAGCAGAGAGGACGTACAGTGAGAACCCAGATCTGAAAAAAATTCATCAAGGAGGGAGAAAAGGAAATATCAGTTATATTAACTGAAGGTAGTCAGGCCTACCTGAGCAAAATCAGGAGGAATGAAAACAGAATTGAGTGAAACATAGCCTGTGAAAGGCAAAACAGGGAAGACTAAAGACGTGAAAGACGAAGAGGTGGGAGGCCTGGGAAAGGATAGATGTGAAACTGAAACAGTAGTACTGCTGCAAGAAGGGAGAATAGAAACAGGAAGTTAGTAAGAGCCAGACTTCAACCAAAGGTGAGGAAAATGTGAACCCATTATTTAGGATGATTAAGAAACTCAATGAAACCTTGTTTGCTTCACTTCTTTTCTCTAGCTCCCAGGGGCCCTCTGCCTACGCTACCTGGCTCTATGTTGTAACGTTTTACTTCATTCACACCCATACTCTAGCAAATGCCATGACACTCACTTTCCCAGTGTTCACAGGGCAAACCTCGCATCGGATTGTGCGATGCTTCCGGGTAAACTAGATCTGCTTCAGCTGTTTAGTAAATAATAGCGGGATCCACTACTAATACTTCTGCCTGAAATTCAGTCTGGAAAGATCGGAATGTTTTAGGTTGGGATTGTGAAGAAAATGGACTCTAGCTTGGCCCAAGAACCCGAGGGGTGGAGGATGATCTGACTGGGCATTGGGCTGACTCTGTTCCTGCCTTCCCCACTTGTGCTTTCTCACTGCCACTCACCAAAGCAAACACTGCCTTAGGGAGCAGTGGCATTCCAGTCTGAAAGCTTATCTGACTTTCAGCTCTGACGTTCTTGAACCAGGGAAGGAACTTCACTTAGAAACAGAAGAAGCAGTTGCCTATGAGTTAACTGCATCTCATTCAGAGGAATCGTTAACCCCTCGGGGACCTCATCGAACTCTGATGATCCGTCGCATCACTGCAGGATGCCAAAGCAAGTGAAGAGGAAGTTATGGTTTCTCCAACACTAACTAAAATTTCAGGATTAAGAAGTTTTCCATGAATTTTCAAGAAAGTGGAACGTATGTGTGCAGAGCTAGACAGAAGCTCTTTGGACAAATTGTGAAGAAAAAAGGCTATTTTCAACCCAAATTGGACAAATTTTTCACTCAAGTTGAAAAACCTCTACCACAATCAGCAGAACAAATTTATTAGTTCTGTTTTCTTCTGCAATGACTCATAATCATAGTACAATTCTTCATTTTGTTAATGTTGTCATGTTATGCTTTAAATTACTTTAACAAAGATTAAACAATACTTTAGTGATTTTGGCACTACAGTGTATAAAGCACATACAGGAATTTTATATAATTTTTCCAGAGGTTCTGAATAGTTCCTCATTGATAATATGTAAGCCTATGGGATGATATACCCCACAATATAGCCATTCATACTACAACTACATTACCAAGCAAATTCCCTGTGCCTGGGCAGTCAGAAATTGAATTTTACATGATAAAGTATCTCTCCAAAAAGTACATAAATGTATGTCTGTATATAATATATATATGCATATATATATATATATATATATAGTATATATATATATATATATATGTATTGGACAGATACACTTGTGAAAAAGTGGATTGGGTATGGTATTGTGTGATGAAAATCTTGCTTTAATTTGATTCATCAGACAGGGCTGTGTTTTAATAAGCCACCTTCACTATATTGAGGGCCAGTGTAGTGGATAGAGCACAGGCCTGGGAATCAGAAGGTCATGAGTTCTAATTCCAGCTCTGCCACTTGTCCGCTGTGTTACCTTGGTCAATTCACTTCACTTCTCTGTGCTTCAGTTCCCTCATCTGTAAAATGGGGACTGAGATTGTAAGCTCCACATGGGACAGAGACTGTCCAGCCTGATTTGCTTGTATACACCCCAGTGCTTAGTACCGTGCCTGGCACATTGTAAGTGCCTAACAAATGCCATAATTGTTATTATTAATATTAGCAAAAGTTCAGTCAGTTCTCTTACAGAAGGGGTTCAAGAATCATGCATTAAGGAGAACTCGCATCTAGTACATATGCTTTGGCAAATGCTGTACACATGCTTAAAACCTTTATCTTTCAACTGCATTGCATCCTATCCAGGTTGATGCATATGGTGGGAAAGCTCCCTAATTATTTCATCATATTCTATCCAAATCATGTAGTGAAAACACAGATTACAGAAGGACTGTCTGTATAAGTTATTGGGCTATAAATAAATAAGTGAGAAATACATACTAACAATATCGGCACTTTTAAATAGATGTTTTCTTTCTGTGGTTGCAAAGGGGAAAATGTAATTATCCAAATTTTACAGGTATGTAAAGTAGGGAACAGGGAGGTTAAGCACATTGGCCCAAGTAAAAGAGACTATTTTTCTACCCCCAAAACAAAGAGGACAAGGGGACACCAAATGTGTGTCCAACCCAATTAGCTTGTAAACACCCCAGGTCTAAGTACAGTGCCTGGCACATAGTAAGTGCTTAACAAATACAACTATTATTAGTAGTAGTATTATTATCATATGAAGATTTCTGATGCAGCTGAGTACTGAAATTGACCTGCAACAGGAAGGAGACAGCAGGCATCCACCTTCTGTCATATCCCAGAGTGTTCTTCTCCTGACCTCACCCCTGAATTCAACAAGCAGTCGGACTAGTAGCAGCATGATGTAGTGGATAGAATATGCACCTGGGAGTTAGAAGGTCATGGGTTCTAATCCCAGCTCTGCCACCTGACTGCTGTGTGGCCATGGGCAAGTAACTTCACTTCTCTGTGCCTCCGTTACCTCACCTGTAAAATGGGGATTAAGACTGTGATCCCTATGTAGGACAGGGACTGGGTCCAACATGATTTGCCTATTTCCTCCCCAATGCTTAGCACATAGTAACTGCTTAACAAATACCATAATTAATATCACTATTATTGTGTTGCACCCTGAACTGTGGTAGTTTGGGGACTTGGTTGTGACTTGCTTGGTATCAGTGTGAAAGGAAAGGCACAGGTAGCTGTAGGGTGCAGCCCCCACGACAAAGAACATTGGGAAGCCTGCCACTGTGGTGTTTATTTTAGCTGTGGTTGTGACCATTGGATTCTGAGCCACAAAGAGCCTGAATTTCTGTTCCTCTAGCTACAGTGCCCTATTCCTTTTTCATTTTTACTTTTTCTCTTTATTCTTGTCCTTGTTTTTCCTGTTGTTCTTGTGTTCTTAAAGTTTTACCTTCCCTTATGTATCTGTCATTACTCCCTGCTCTCCCACCCTATACAATCCTTAGTTTGTGAGATTCTTGAAGGCCCAAGACCTTCTCTAATTTTCACCAGTGTGCTCTTTCCCAGGGCTTACTACAATGCTTTGCATTCAGTAGGAATCAATAAATACTATCACTACTACTATATATCAATCTCAGTGTTGATCTGCATTGGGAATATGAATTAGATGCTGTATCCTGCCATGACTCTGAAGTACCAACTCTAGAAAATCTGAGTGAGGCTAAATGTAAATTTTGTAGATCACAAAGAATATGGGTAGACACAAAATCATTTCGTTCTGCTTGTGCTCTGAAAGAGTCAAGAGACATTCATCCTAGAGTCAGGGGGCTATGTAAGATGACCACTGAATGATCTATCTGGGTCTAAGAAGGTGCTCTAAGAAAAAAAAATGAATGGATTTAAGGTCCATTCCTCTTCAGTCCCCTGACCAAGAAGAATTTGGGATGATCTAAGCTTGAGAAGGCTCCAAACGCTTACCAAATCATGAAGATAAAACATACTGTGTGTCTCTGCCTTACCCTATTCTGATTTTTTTTTTATCACTAAGCAGTGGAGGAGTCACTCTAGAAATAGAATTAAAATCAGTAGCTCTCATCTGTGTATGCATGTTGAGTGAACAGGAAAGCAGTATCTGTGTCTCAGGTTTAAGTCTGCTGATGACTACAAGTTGCAAATGCAAATCTCCTTTGTGCAACAAACTTCTAGTTCTGTCTTTCCCAAAGCTGGCTTACCCTAGTTATCTGGGAAATATAGCTGGGTTGCTTAAAGCCAGCAACCTGTGTGTTTGTAAGCTGCTGCTGTGCCTCATGCCCAGTTTCCATCCATTAGAGTCCACAGAAATCTAGGCATATTTTATCCAATCAAGGTGCCAACTGGGGTTACCATCTGGCCAGCAAAATGGACTGACTGGCACTGCTGATAATTGTACCTTAAGGGCAGTATGGAAACTCCCTTCTTCATGCAAAACCAGTGTTCATTAGAGCTAAATTTTGTGCTTATACTCAAAACAAAAGTGATGTTTCCCCATGGAGGATTTCCAAAGGTGGAAAAGAAGATAGAGAGACTAGCTCAAGAGGTATAAAGCATTTTAACCACAACTATTTCCTCTGCAGAGGTTGGCTATTGGAAGGTCTCCTGTCCATTCAGCATATTTAAGGCACCTAGTCTTAGCTGTGGGCTTAGCCAGAGGCACAAGAAACACAGAGTAAAAGAGAAATTTCTCTCAGTGATCAGGTGCTTGGAGACAGCATGCTGGACCAGATGGCTTTCTTGTGGTGCTTCCCTCTCCCTTCAGCACATCTATGCCCATTGTCTGTAATCTTTGGGAATTTGATATTTGCCCCACCCTCATCCCCACAGTAATAATGTATGTACCAATATATTATACAGTATACTTTATTCATATTATTATCTGTCTTCCTGTCTAGGCTGTAAACTCATTGTGGGCAGGAATGTGTCTACTGACTCTGTTGTACTCTCCCAAGCACATAGTACAGTGCTCTGAACACAGTAAGCACTCCATTCGATTGTATTCACTACTCATCTGTAAAATGGGGATTAAGACTGCGAGCCCCACGTGGGACAACTTGATCACCTTGTATCCCCCCCAGCGCTTAGAACAGTGCTCTGCACATAGTAAGCGCTTAACAAATGCCATTATTATTATTATTATTATTACTATGCACAGAGCATTGAACTAAGCTCTTGGAAAGTACAGTTCAGCAACAGAGACAATCCCTGCCCCCATAATGGGCTCACACTCAATAAAACCCACTGATCATGATGATGGTTCCCTCTAGCCTTTTGATTCTCTGGTTCATCCCTATCTTTAGCTTTTTCATCATAGCAACCAAATAAGTTGTGTAATAATAATAATAATAATGGCATTTATTAAGCGCTTACTATGTGCAAAGCACTGTTCTAAGTGCTGGGGAGATTACAAGGTGATCAGGTTGTCCCACGTGGGGTTCACAGTCTTAATCCCCATTTTCCAGATGAGGTAACTGAGGCTCAGAGAAGTTAAGTGACTTGCCCAAAGTCACACAGCTGACAAGTCGGCAGAGCCGGGATTTGAACCCATGACCTCTGACTCCAAAGCCTGTGCTCTTTCCACTGAGCCACGCTGCTTCTCTAAGTATGAGAAATGTTGAGGCTAATGACAGGAACACAGGTAATCCTTGGGCTCCTAATAAAACACTTAGGAAAGTGGCTCCTTTAGGAGAGACCAAGTTTGTTTTTTGTTTGTTTTGGGTTTTTTTTTAAGGATACTGTAAGCTCCTCGTGAGCAGGAAACACGTTTTAGACTTCTGTTGTATTTTTCCAATCAGTGAGTACGATGCATTGTATGAAGTGGACACTCAATAAATACCCTTACCTCTAATGGTGGACGAATTTAGCTTTCCATGACATGAATCACCAAGTATGTTTCTTATTCTTTGACAATGGATAACTTTAAAGCAAATTGAAAAAAATGAAGCATAGACTAGAGGTGCAATGGAAGGGAAGTTTGTGAAGAAGCATCTAAGAGAATTTCCAAGGCTATGCTACATGTAGACTTTTTCCTACAGATTAGGTGGATTAGGTTTCTTCTGCTAGGCAACACACCACATTTCATATTCCTCTTTTTTCTTGACTGAATTGATGTGATACAAGAATTGCACCCAAATATCTCCAAAAAAGCCTTTGGAGAGAAAATGGTCAGCTTGCTGATCTGAGAACCAGTTTTATCAGTAGTCCTGAACCATATCTAGTAGGATCATTCCCACTTACAATGCCAATCTGAAATCTGAAATCTAGACAAAACCTTAAATTCTCTGTTAACCCACAGCCAGGATAGAATTTCTGTTACACCTGTTAGACCATGAGAAGCAACATGGCCTAGTGGATATAACACATCTGGGTGTTAGGAGGACCTGGTTTATAATCCCAGCTCTGCCACCTGTCTGCTGTGTGACCTTGGGCAGGTTATTTAACTTAACTGTGCCTCAGTTACCTCATCTGTAAATTGGAGATTCTAAGCCCCATGTGGGACATGAGCTGCATCCAACCTGATTAGCTGGTATCTACCCCAGTGCTTAAGTACACTTCCTGGCACAGGGTAGGTGCTTATAACTAGTACCATTAAAACAAAAAAAAGACCATTGACACTGTAAATACTTAGTTCTCAAAATGATCCTATTGTTTTTCCATTGTTGGGGGCAGCTAAATTTTGAGTATGAATTAGTTTGTGTTTCCTGTTATTTCCCCGTTTGATTAAAAAAATAGACATAACTGGGTCATGATTACTTCACTGCAATTTCCCTGAACCTACTACTATTCTATGCAAAAAGAAAGAACTGGGTTCTGATACTGGCACTGGCACTTGCCCGCTGTGTGGCCTTGGAAAAGTCAAGTAACTTCTCTGTGCTTTACTTACTTCAAAATGTAAAATGGTGATTAAAATACCTGTTCTCCCTTCCCCTTAGACAGTGAGACAGAGTCTCTGACCTGCTTATAGTGTACTAAGCCCATCAGTTAGTACAGTGTTTAGCACACAGTGTGTGCCTAACAAGTACCACAATAATAATAATTATTATTATTATTGTTAGTAGTAGTAGTAGTAGTAGTAGTAGAAGGAGGAGTACTATTAGTAATAGGAATAGGTACTTAATGCCTGTAAGAGATAAACAAATACAAACTCATAATACAGTTTCATTTTCTAATCATTTTCATGATCACATTTTCATAAATGTATGCCCAGGCTATTTTACCAGGGTTTCATGGAGTAAGGAACCATAAACGGAGAGAAGTAAAGCATTCCTAAAAAACAATACGCATTCTCAGACTTGTAATTCAAGACTATTTGGTGTGCTGAGTTGACAGCAGAGAGAAGGTGGCTTTCTAAAATGGTAGCAAGTTTTGAAAGGATCATTTTGTGTTACCCTGAAGCCAAATAAACACTTCTATGGTTCAATGGAAGATTGTGGATGAGTTGGTCTACTCCTGAGATATTGCGATGATGTCACAGTTGGTAACCAGCTGTGGGGGGTGTTTCATTAAAACAAAGAAATCAGGAGGAAGAAGGGAATGAGGGAGAAGAAGGAGAGAAGAGTTGGCAAAAAGCTGGGGAAGCAAATATAATTCCACCCCGAGGAGTGTCTGCATTTCTATTAACACTTCAATTTCACATGTTCGGGAAGTCTGTAACTCAGTGGTAAAAATTGACTCTGATTAAAACTTGGCATTAGAGAACTCAGTCCTGGAATAATGATTCTCAGCAATTATTCCCAAAGTTGTCTATGTAAAAATTATATGAGCAGAAATGGATACATTGAGGATATTTTTCCCTAAATGTGAAAAATTTCAATTCATTAAAAATGGCATGTAGAATGGTTGTTTTTGCTATTTTGAAAAAAAATCAAAAAAAGAATACCAGCCAAAGTATTGAGGTGGAAAAAAGGTCTAATGTACTTGTGGCTTTTTCAAAGGCCATCCATAGGGAATTGACTTTGAAACCACATTTTCAAAGGGTCCATACCCAGCCTTCCCTTTATAGATGTGCAAAATTGTAGGCATCTAATGGGGCCTGCAATTGTCCACTCGTGCCCTTAAATTAAGGGACAAGTGGCCAATTGTGCCTGCAATTGGCGAATTGCATGTACAATTAGACAATTGCAAGCATAATTAGTAGCATGTAGAATTAATCATATGCACAAAGCGGGAAACTACTCTTTGAACACTTGGACTTAAATTTGTTCTAGATGCACATCTGTACAGTCAGTTGAAAGGGATGCCATGGCAGAATTTTAGATAAATCATTTGAGTAAGAATAATTGAGCCAAATCTGGCCCTCATTAAAGGTGGCAAATTGTTACTCCCAGGACCCAAGATCTGTTTTCTAACCGCAAAAGGAACGCTGTGTGGTCAGTGACAAAGCCAGGTCCCCATAAAGAGCATCAGCAAGGGAAAGACAGTCTAATCTCTGGAGAATGGTATTTTTCCTGTGATTCGGTCCCCAGCTATATTCTTCGCCCTCACTCCACCATGCTTGCCAGTTAGTCAATTGATTGAATTATTTGCATGTTGATTGAGAAGCAGCATGGCAGAGTGCATAAAGCATGTGCCTGGGGGTCAGAGGTCATGGGTTCTAATCCCAGCTCTGCCACTTGTCTGCTGTGTGATGTTGGGCAAGTCACTGCACTTCTCTGTGCTTCAATTACCTCATCTGGAATGCAGGGATTTTGACTGTGAGCCTTGTGTGGGAGAGGGACTGTGTCTAACCCAACCTGCTTGTAACCATCCCAGAGCTATCTACAGTGACTGGCACACAGTAAGTGCTTAGCAAATACCATTATTATCATTACTGTGTACATAGCATGTTATTAAGCACTTGGGAGAGTACAATACAATAATAAACAGATACACTGCCTTCCCATAACAAGCTTACAGCCTAGAGGGGGACTTAGATGTTAATATAAATAAATAAATTACCGATATGTATATAAGTGCTGTGGGGCTAGGAGGGGGGATGAATAAAGGAAGCAAGTCAGGCCATGCAGAGGGAGAGGGAGAAGAGGAAAGGTGGGTTTAGTCAGGGAAGTCATCTTAGGGGAGTTGTGGCCTTCAATAAGGCTTTGAAGTGGCGGGGAGTCATTGTCTGGAGGATATGTGGAGGGTGGGCCTTCCAGGCCAGGGCAGGACATGAGCGAGAGGTCGGTGGTGATATAGATGAGATCAAAGTACAGAGAAAAGGTTAGCATTAGAGGAGCAAAGTATGCAGGCTGTGTTGTAGAAGGAGAGTAGTGAGGTGAGGTAGTAGGGGGCAAGATGATTGAGGGCTTTAAAGCCAATGGTGAGGAGTTTTTGTTTGATGCAGAGGTGAATGGGCAACCACTGGAGTTTCTTTAGGAGTGGGGAAACATGTCCTGAATGTTTTTGTAGAAAGATGATCTGGGCAGCAGAGTGACCTATGGACTGGAGTGAAGCCACATGAAGCTCAAGAGAGGTAGTGTGTTACTGTAAGACGTACACTAAGATAAACATTAGCCATATTTACAGGAATATGCACCTACTCTTGGACATGAGTGATAAATGATAACATTCAAAGTGGGATTTTCCTTGAAGTAGCAATAGTTCTGATACCTATGGAACTAGGCTGTTGGAAGACACAAGGGGTTCACTGATGAAATGTTACATAACTCAGGAAGTCATATTATTTTTTCAGATTACTAATTACAGTTACCATTATTAATATTAATAATAATTATTAACAATAATATAGTAATGGCACTTGTTAAACACTTACCATGGGCCAAGCACTGGGGTAGAAAGAAGATAACAAATTGGGCACTGTCCAAATTGGGCTAAGAGGGAGGGAGAATACACATTTTATCCTCATTGGATTAATGAAAAAACTGAAGCACCGAGATGTTAAGTGACTTGCTCAAGGTCATACAACAGACAATAATAATAATAATAATGGCATTTATTAAGTGCTTACTATGTGCAAAGCACTGTTCTAAGCACTGGGGGGATACAAGGTGATCAGGTTGCCCCACGGGGGGGCTCACAGTCAATCCCCATTTTACAGATGAGGTAACTGAGGCACAGAGAAGTTAAGTGAGTTGCCCAAGGTCACACAGCCGGCAATTGGCAGAGCCAGGATTTAAACCCATGACCACTGACTCCAAAGCCCATGCTCTTTCCATTGAGCCACGCTGCTTAAAAAGAATAATAATAATGATGGCATTTATTAAGCACTTACTATGTGCAAAGCACTGTTCTAAGCACTGGGGAGGTTACAAGGTGATCAGGTTGTCCCAAGGGGGGCTCACAGTCAATCCCCATTTTACAGATGAGGGAACTGAGGCCCAGAGAAGTTAAGTGACTTGCCCAAAGTCACACAGCTGACAATTGGCAGAGCTGGGATTTGAACCCCTGACCACTGACTCCAAAGCCCGGGCTCTTTCCACTGAGCCACACTGCTTCTTGCAGACAAGTGGAGAAGCAGTGAATAGAACCCAGATCTCCTGTCTTCCAATCCCAATATCTTCCCATGAGGACACAAGGCCTCCCAAATTAGGAAATTCCAGCTCCAGTGTACTGAGTGAGACACCAGAGAGTACTGAAAACTCATCTTTGCACATGGAGCTAAAAGTTATCATAAGATTCTGCTCCCAGATACGTTTCTGTATGTGTGTGATATTTGTTAAGCGCTTTCTATTTGCCGGACACTGTACTGAGCACTGGGGTATACATAAACTAATCAGATTGGACACAGTCCATGTCCCACATGGGTCCCACAGTTTTAATCCCCATTTTACACAGGAGATAACTGAAGCACAGAGAAGTTAAGTGACTTGCCCAGACTTGTTAAGTGACAGCAGACAAGTGGCAGAGCCAAGATTAGAATTTAGGTCCTCCAACTCCCAGGCCCATGCCCTTTCCACCAAACTACATTACTTCCCATGACTGTAAATTGACTGTAAACTCCTCCATAGATTATAAAGTCCTTGGGATCATGTCTACCTACTTTATTATACTAACCAAAGAGCTTAGTACAGTGTTCAGCACACAGTAAGCACCAAATTAATAAACCTTAATTGATAGACTGATTGATCACTGAATCAAAAATCAGTCTCGATAGGAAACTGAGCCACTGCCATTTGCACAATGACCTCAGAGTCTAAATAATTTTTAGAATTTGCACTGGGAAGGTATGTGATCCCAAAGTGCCTTATATTTTTTCTGATATTTGTTAAGTAATAATAATAATAGCATTTATTAAGCGCTTACTATGTGCAAAGCACTGTTCTAAGCGCTGGGGAGGTTATAAGGTGATCAGATTGTCCCACGGGGGGCTCACAGTCTTCATCCCCATTTTACAGACGAGGTCACTGAGGACCAGAGAAGTGAAGTGACTTGCCCAAAGTCACACAGCTGCCAATTGGCAGAGTCAGGATTTGAACCCGTTACCTCTGACTCCAAAGCCCGGGCTCTTTGCACTGAGCCACGCTGCTTCTCCGATAATAATGATGGCATTTGCTAAGCACTTACTATGTGCAAAGCACTGTTCTAAACGCTGGGGGGGGAGATACAAGGTGATCAGGTTGTACCATGTGGGGCTCACAGTCTTAATCCCCATTTTACAGATGAGGTCACTGAGGCCCAGAGAAGTGAGGTGACTTGCCCAAAGTCACAGAGCTGACAAGTGGCAGAGACAGGATTAGAACCCATCACCTCTGACTCCCAAGCCCGTGGTCTTTCCACAGAGCCACATTCCTTTTGAAGGTGGGGATAGTGGTGATCTGTCACACAGGATCGGTCAGTCAATCAATTGTATTTATTGAGCACCTACTGTGGGCAGAACACTGTACTAACGGCTTGGGAGAGTAAAATATAACAAAATACCAGACACATTCCCGGCCTACAACAAGCTAACATTCTAGAGGGGGAGATAGGTGCAAATACAGACAATAAGTAATAATGAATGACTAAATAATAATAATACTTAATTATGGTATTTGTTTAGTGCTTGCTGTGTGTCGGGCGCTGTAGAGCTGGGGTGGATACGAGTGCTCAATAAATAAGATTGAATGAATGAGCCCACGTGGGGCTCGCAGTCTCAATCCCCACTTTACGGATTAGGAATCTGAAGCCCAAAGAAGTGAAGTGACTTGTCCAAGGTCACACAGCAGCCAAGTGGCAGAGCCGGGATTAGAAGTATTTACTCTGTTCTAAGCACTGTGGTAGATACAAGCTAATCAGGTTGGACAGTCTGTGTCCCACATGGGGTTCCCAGTCTTAATTCCCATTTTAGAGATGAGTTAACGGAGGTCCAGGGAAGTGAAGTGACTTGTCTGAGGTCACACAGTGGAGATCTGTGTGATCTCCTCTCTGATCTCCCATCCTCCTGCCTCTCCCCGCTTCAGTCTATACATCACTCTGCTGCCCAGATTATCTTTGAACAGAAATACTCTGGGCATGTCACTCCCCTCCTCAAAAATCTCCAGTGGTTGCCCCGTCAACCTATGAATCAAGCAAAAACTCCTCACTCTCAGCTTCAAGGCTGTCCATCACCTTTACCCCTCCTACCTCACCTCCCTTCTCTCCTTCTACAACCCAGCCCACACCCTCTGCTCCTCTGCCGCTAACCTCCTCACTGTGCCTCATTCTAGCCTGTCCCACCGTGGACCCCTGGCCCACTTCCTTCCCCTGGCCTGGAATGCCCTCCTTCCACACATCCGCCAAACTAGCTCTCTTCCACCCTTCAAAGCCCTACTGAGAGCTCACCTCCTCCAGAATGCCTTCCCAGACTGAGCCCCTTTTTCCTCTCCTTCTCCCCATCGCCCCCCTGCCCTACCTCCTTCCCCTCCCCACAGCACTTGTATATATTTGTACATATTTATTACTCTTTATTTTACTTGTACATATTTACTACTCTATTTTATTAATGATGTGCATATAGCTATAATTCTATTTATTCAGATCATTTTGATACCTGTCTACCTGTTTTGTTTTGTTGTCTGTCTCCCCATTCTAGACTGTGAGCTCATTGTTGGGTGGAGATCATCTCTATATGTTGTTGACTTGTACTTCCCAAGTGCTTACTGCAGTGCTCTGCACATGAAGAAGCAGCGTGGCTCAGTGGAAAGAGCACGGGCTTTGGAGTCAGAGGTCATAGGTTCAAATCCCAGCTCCGCCAACTGTCAGCTGTGTGACTTTGGGCAAGTCACTTAACTTCTCTGTGCCTCAGTTACCTCATCTGTAAAATGGGGATTTAGACTGTGAGCCCCCCGTGGGACACCCTGATCACCTTGTAACTTCCCTAGCGCTTAGTACAGTGCTTTGCCCATAGTAAGTGCTTAATAAATGCCATTATTATTATTATTATTATTGTAAGTGCTCAATAAATGATTGAATGAATGACTGAATGAAAGAAAAGGCAGAGCTGCGACTAGAACCCATAGCCTTCTGACTCCCAGCCCTGTGATCTATGCACCACACAATGCTGAGAAGTTAAGTGACTTGCCCAAGGTCACACAGCAGGCCAGTGACAGAGCCCGGGTCCTTCTGACTTTCAGCCCATGTTCTATCCAAAGGGCTACTCTGTTTATGTTAACAGTTCATTCATTCATTCAATCATACTTATTAAATGCTTATTGTGGGAAGAGCACTGTAATAAGCACTTGGGAAAGTACAATACAATAATAAATAGTGACAATCCCTGCCCACAATGAGCTCACAGTTTAGAAGGGAGGAGGCAGACATCAATACAAATAAATGAAATTACAGCTATATACATAACTGCTGTGGGGCTGGTGGGGGTGAAAAGAGACAAGTGAACAAGTCAGGGCGACGCAGAAGGGAGTGGGAGATGAGGAAATGTGGGGCTTAGTCTGGGAAGGCCTCTTGGAGGAGATGTGCATTCAATACGGCTTTGGAGAGGGGGAGAGTAATTGTGTGTCAGATTTGAGGAGGGAGGGCATTCCAGTCTAGAGGTAGGACATGGGCCAGGGGTCGGCAGTGAGACAGGTGAGATTGAGGCACAGTGAGAAGGTTAGCACCAGAGGAGCGGAGTGTGTGGACTGGGTTGTAGAAGGAGAGAAGGTGAGGAAAGAGGGGGCAAGGTGATGGAGTGCTTTAAAGCCAATGGTGAGAAGTTTTGGTTTGATACGGAGGTGGATAGGAAACCACTGGATACTTTTGAGGAAGGGGGTGAGATGACCTGAACGTTTTTGTAGAAAGGTGATCTGGGCAGCGGAGTGAAGTATGAACTGGAGTGGGGAGAAACAGGAGGTTGAATTCATCTCTCCAAATACTCAGGGTTATAATGAAGTGTTGAGACTGTGAGCCCATTGTTGGGTAGGGATTATCTCTATTTATTGCTGAACTGTACTTTCCAAGATCTTAGTGCAGTGCTCTGCACACAATAAGTGCTCAATAAATATGATTGAATGAATGAGAACAACGTGCATTTTATGATCAACAGTCTGTCTTAATAATAATAATAATGATCGTATTTGTTAAGCACTTACTATGTGCAAAGCACTCTTCTAAGCGCTGGGGGGAGACAAGGTGATCAGGTTGTCCCATGTGGGGCTCATAGTCTTAATCCCCATTTTACAGATGAGGGAACTGAGGCACAGAGAAGTTAAGTGACTTGCCCAAAGTCACACAGCTGACAGTTGGCAGAGCCAGGATTTGAACCCATGACCTCTGACTCCAAAGCCCATTCTCTCTCCACTGAGCCACGCTGCTTCTCTTACATCTGCCTTTCAGACTTACTTACACAGGTAAACCTCACCACCTGTGGTGTCACCTTTGAATAAAAAGGGTATTAGCATCATTATCACTGGAAGTTAACGTGTGCCTATGATTTGCAAATATCAATAAATGCTATGTCATAATTTTCCTCTCCTCTTCCCCATCCACCCCACCCTACCTCCTTCCCCTCACCACAGCACCTGTATATATGTTTGTACAAATTTATTACTTTATTTATTTTACTTGTACATATTTACTATTCTATTTATTTTGTTAATGATGTGCATCTAGCTTTATTTCTATTTATTCTGATGACTTGACACCTGCCCGCATGTTTTGTTTTGTTGTCTGTCTCCCCCTTCTAGACTGTGAGCCCGTTGTTGGGTAGGGACCGTCTCTATATGTTGCCAACTTGTACTTTCCAAGCGCTTAGTGCAGTGCTCTGCACACAGTAAGTGCTCAATAAATATGATTGAATGAATGAATGAATAATTTATCTGTGCCTTGGTTTCCTCATCTGTAAAATTGGAAGTAAATACCTGCTCTCTCTCCCTCATAGACTTTGAGCATCATGGAAGTAAATGTGTCTGATCTTATTATCCTGTACCTATCCAAACTTAGCATAGTGCTAATATTATAATTATAATACTACTATTATAATTGTTTTTTGTTGCTGTTATTATTGTTGTTCATTTTTCTGTTATTATTATTATTATTATTATTGCTATATCCACTTTACACATATAGATGCTGAAGGAAGGAAGCTTTATAAATCTGCCTAAGAATTGCAGAAAATATGCCACAGGAAAAAAAAAAAAATCTTCCAGCTTTTCTGGCTATCTGTGTGAATTTAAAAAAAAGGAAAATGCCAGCCTTAGCTTCACATTTTCTGTCTATGCTATCAGACCAACTGCATTAACTAAATGTAGTTTTTTTAAAATCTATAAATAATAACAACAGTATGCCACTAATGCACAGCCATTTCATTTAGTAGCATCCTGCATTTAGCAATTTAATTATTCTCTTAATTATTGAAACATTCATCATAGTTTTCCAATTGATTCATGAGAGGCTGACTGCATTTGTTTGACTCATTAACACAGAGACAAGTGAGTTGGCAGGCCCTTTCCTGACCTATCTGAGAAGGGAGGACTTCCATCCTCTTCAGTCTTCTTCAGTTCTGTTATTAGCAGCAATTCCTAGTGATAAAGGACTCACTTAATGGCAAGGATACTCAGTACTATATTAATAAACAGTCATTATATGAGCTCTTGGCAACTAAGCTTGCAAAGTATTATCTTTCGGGGGGAAAAAGTTGCTGTTCTGGGGGATGGGATATGTATGAGATATATGTATTTCTTGATGAGAAGCAGCGTGGTCTAGTGAATAGACTATCAGCCTGGGAGTCAGGGGACCTGGATTCCAATCCCAGCTCCACCACTTGTCTGCTGTGTGATCTTGGGCAAGTCACTTCACTTCTCTGTGCCTCAGTTACTTCATCTGTAAAATGGGGATTAAGACTGTGTCCAAACCGATTTCCCTGTACCCACTCTAGCTTGGCACATAGTAAGTGCTTAACACATATCAGTTTTTTATTATTATTATTATCATTACTATTGTTATTATTACTGAAAGAGTTTTGACGATTCTGAAGGGCAAAGATACTTCATATTCATCCATTACAACCATAATCTGGGTTTCATCACTGTACATTTTGGCTAGAATATTGGCAATAACAACGATTGTGGTTTTTGTTAAGCACTTACTATGTGCCAAGCACAGTACTAAGCACTGAGATAGAAGATAATCAGGTTAGACACAGTCCCCATCCCTCATGAGGGAAAACACATATTTTTACAGATGAGTAAACTGAGGCACAGATCTATTAAGTGATTTGCCCAAGGTCATCCAACAGGCAAGTAGCAGAGTTAGGATTAGAACCCAGGTCCTTGGACTCCCAGGCACCCTGTGACCATTTATCTGACCAGGTGAGCACTTCAAAACAGGGGCCAGTAGTGTCAGAAGAAAAGTCACAAAGTCAGATATGATGAGTACCACAATGCTCATTTTCTTTAACATGGATTTTTCAAGGAGCCATGAAAAAGTGTGCTGTAAGGATGAAATCAGTGAAATCCCTGAAAGAGATGCAGTGCATTGTCAGCTAGGAAAATATTCCCAATATGGTCATAAATGGGGGAAGGAAAATGTCCTTTTTAAAGGCTAAAAAATCTCACTGAAGGCTATAAACCATTCCTGCATAGAGAACTAAGCAAATTACCAAAATACTGGATAGGATACTGGATTAGATCATCATGTCTATTTAAGGTATGTGCATTGAGCAGTAAGTGTGTGTCTGCACAAACAAAACCTAAAGCGGGTGTGTAAGAATTCCAATGGAAGCATCTCTATTGCAGGAAAGCATTTTGAAAAGCAGTGCATCATCTTTATCATCTTCAACATCTTCATCATCATCAGAGGTATTTATTGAGTCTTCTGTGTGCACAGCACTGTAGTAAGCCCTTGGGAAAGTATGATGCAACAGAGTTGGTACGCAGGTTCCCTGCCCACGATAAAAATAATAATAATGATAATGATGGCATTTAAGTGCTTTACTATGTGCAAAGCACTGTTCTAAGCACTGGGGGGATACAAGGTGATCAGGTTGTCCCACGGGGGGCTCACAGTCTTAATCCCCATTTTAAAGATGAGGTAACTGAGGCTCAGTGAAGTTAAGTGACTTTCCCAAGGTCACACGGCAGATATGTGGCAGACCTGGGATAAGAACCCATGACCTCTGGCTCCCAAGCCCGGGCTCTTTCCACTGAGTCATGCTGTTTCTCTATGAGCTTACGATGAGTTTACAGTCTATAGGGGGAGTTAGGCATGAATACAAATGAAAAATCTTAAATATATAATTTATATATATATATATATGTGCTGTGGAGTTGAGGGTGGGGTGAATATCAGATGCTCAAAGGTCATAGATGATGCAGAAGAGAGAATGAGCTGGGAAAAAGTTGACTTAAGCAGGGAAGGCCTCCTGGAGATGTGACCTTAATAAAACTTTGAAGGTGGGGAGAATAGAGACTGTGGAGTGAGCCCATTGTTGGGTAGGGACCGTCTCTATGTGTTGCAACCGTACTTCCCAAGCACTTAGTACAGTGCTCTGCACACATTAAGTGCTCAATAAATACAACTGAATGAATGAATAAATGGAGAGGGTGTTCCAGGCTAGGGGGAGGATGTGGGAAAGGGGTCAGCGGTGAGATAGACAAGACTGGGGGACAATGAGGAAGTTCTACATGTGCAGCGTGGCTCAGTGGCAAGAGCATGGGCTTGGGAGTCAGAGGTCATGGGTTTGAATCCTGGCTCTGCCACTTAGCTGTGTGACCTTGGGCAAGCCATTGAACTTCTCTGTGCCTCAGTTACTTCATCTGTAAAATGGGGATTAAGACTGTGAGTCCCACATGGGACAACCTGATCACCTTGTATCCCCTCCCAGTGCTTAGAATAGTGCTTTGCACATAGTAAGCACTTAACAAATACCATCATTACTATTAGTAGTAGGAGGAGATCAAGTGAGGAATGGTAGGACAGGAAAAGCTGATTCAGTGCTTTAAAGCTGATGGCAAGAGGTTTCTATATGTTGTGGAAGTAGATGGGTAACCACTGGAGGTTCTTGAAGAGTGGGGAGCTAGGAACTGAATTTTTTTTTAGAAAAATGAACTGTTCAGCAGAGTGAAGTATGCGCTGGAGTGGGAGAGACAGAAGGCAGGGAGGTCAGCAAGGAGGGAGATGCCACTCAGAATCATTTGTAACATGCTTGGATTCCCTACCGATCCTCCAACTCCAGTGACCCTATGCATTAAGTTGGTATTTTAAAACATGGGGCAATAAATCAACTGGATAAAAACAGAATTTGAGCTGTTATCAAACTTGAAATAAATCTGTTTTCTCCCTCGGTAAGAAAAAATGCTCAATCTGGGAAATGCTTCCCCTCTACCTATGCCTTAGAATCTTTTCATTTGACCCTCAATTACCGACTCTTTCATTTAGGTCTGGCTTTCACAGCCCTTTGTGAAGCTCATTGTTGAACAATGATCCTCTGAATGCAGGTTTAGTACGGGGTCAATTTATATTATCCAGGATAGATACACTGGAGAAACCTTTTGCTATGAATTTTTTTGTAGTGTTACTTTTTAAGTGCTTACTATGTGCCAAGCATTGTATTAAACACTGGGTTAGATACAAGATAAGCATTTTGGGCATAGTCCCTATCCCACATAGCTTTCATGGTCTAATTTTCCCACTTGGATCTCCCACACTGATTTTGAAGGATAATTTCTCAGCTCTCCCATTCCCTTCACACCGGGTAGCCTTGACCTTCTTTCAAAATACAAATATCTGGGTAATTTTCTACATTTGATGAAAATAATTCTGATTTCATACCTTTTAATAGAAACACATTTATTTTGATCAACTGCAGAACACTGGCTGTCCTTTGATTGCTGAAGGGGGTGACGCTATCCCAGATCGGGCAAAGGAGACCTTAGAAGGAAACAAGGTGACATTTGAAATCACAGACATGGTGGCATCACGTTTGAGTCCATGGAAGACATCGCGGGCGACCATAATGGCCGTATCTCTGGCGAGGTGTAGCTCTTTTCCATTTTTAAATGCTTCCACTTAAAAACCTGGTGTTTACAGAAAGATTAGGCTGCCTGATTATCCTCCTGTAGATTGGTGTTTGTAAGCTTTCTCTCAGAATCCAACTAATGTTATTAGAGTTGGGGCTTGAATCCTTTCACCAGAGCTCTATTAGGGGACTGCTACTTCAAAACCACATTTGCCTCAAACAGAACAAGATTACCTGCTGTCTTTTGGCTTAGGCACCTCAGAAGACAGGGTCAGGCTGTAGGAGAAACTAGGAGGGGACAGGCATTTATCTAGGAGGCAGCACCCTAACCCCAAAAGTTGTGCTTAGGATGTGCCATTCATTTACTGTAGTTCTAAAGTGGATCTGTGTAAATCAATGCATTCATTTAGCTTTCTCCCCAACTCACTCCCTCAGTTAACACCCCAGCACACACAATGCGAGCGAAGGTGATTATCTCTGCTAGCATAATTCCTCCGTAACATCTGCTTTCGCCCATAACACTCCACTAATTTTTCCCTCATTTCATTACACATAATTTTCTTTCAACACAATCTACATGTATTAAGTGGTAATGACTTTCCAGTTAAGAGCAAATCGACGCCAAGGGACCCCCCCTACGATTGCCTGCCGTGCCCGACTCCGGCTATTAAAGATAAATTTGGTGCCTCAGAAAGCTGCAGTAAGCTAATCAATCAATTAAGCGGTTAGGACATACATTATCAAAATTCCACAGTGTGAGGCTATACGGGAGAATGCTGATATACTTGCTATGAATTTTAGGACAAAAAAAAAGTGAGAACAAAATTTGACATTCATAGTGACCATTTAGATCTTTACGCTTCAACATATCAGCCGGGCCGTATGGAAACAGCTAATCTTGGGGTCTTCGGTGGATGGCAGCTTATGCATACAAAAAAACCCAACAAAACAGGAAAATGCTGGCAGAAATCCAAGTGTGTTTTTCTTTTTTAAAATTGTCTTGTGCGTTTAAAGGGGACATGGAAAAGACAAACATAATTGTGACTATTATCAGAGGCTTCTTCTAAATGCTGTGAAGACTTGAAGAGATAGGAGGATATTGTTTTCAGAATTCATTGTGTACCTTTAAGATGAAGTAGGAACTTTTCTCCCAACTTCTTTTATTCCTTTTGGTTTAAGAAGACAGTTGAAATCCCCTCCATTTGTTTCTGAGCATTTGCTAGGGTAATGCTATTTTTTAAATATCAGGGAAACTGAATGCCTTTAAGGCAGACTTTCCTTTGAAAGAAGATATTTAAATGACCAAATGATTTTTTTTTTTAATACTCTAAAGTGAAATAAAATGATTAACTGCCAGTTCATCGGCTGCTTTTAAGAAAACAATTTAGTCCCTGGGCTGCAAGTTTCTGTATCAGAAATCCGCCAATTCTAAGTAATGTTGTAGCCTTATTATTCACTCCAAAATAATAAACTCTCTTATCTGACTGCCTCTGGTGCAACTCATCTGAAGTGAATAATGGGAATGAGTGAATAGAAGATTTTATAATACTGTGGAAGGGTTTTGTTCTTTTAAAAAAAACAAGATAGAAATTTGCAAACAGAGATCACAGCTATCAGTAAATCTAGGAAATGTTTAAAAAACTAGCCAGCGAATGCAAGATTTTGCCAGTGGCTTTATCTGTCAGTGTTAGCCCCAATGCCTACAGCTAGTTCTGGTACCCTTTTTGGTGTCAGATGAAATGGCACTGCGAAACACAGCAGCTACTTTTGTGAGCAGAATCTTTCCTTTCTCAGAATTTTCATTTGAGCAAGGAAATATTCTTGGGCAAAAGAAGAGCAGAATGTGAAACCAAATATTCTTTTTTTAAAAGTCAGAAGTAAAGCAGCAGTACAAACAGAGAGCGACAACTCCCAATCACTTTCCTCTGCTACCGTTAGGCTGGTCATGATATAATATGAAATGAAAACACGCAATATGTACACAGTATATATAAAGCTTTTTCATCGCTGTACTGATTTAGTTACCACTATTTGCAAAAAACCTAAAGCCCTGAAATGCTATTACCGAGATGGTAAATAAAGTCAAATGCTATTTGATAGAGAATACCCTCCAACATTGCACTAAAACAGCTTCACCAGAAACAAAAGGTACCAGCCTACAGTCTGTGGGGTGTGTGCATTTTTCTTAGTGGGCTTTCTCCATTGTTTAGATTTGTATCACAAAGGTGTCAAAAAAGAATGCACTGAAAATGGCTGAGAGTTTTATTTCATTCTCCCTAGTATTTCTCCCATTTAACAACTATTTTCTCCTTTATATACTAGATATCTTATATGGCATCATATGGACCTTCATTTATTACAGGAATAAGCGGGGGTTTTAAACTTGGTTTTTTATTATTTGAAGCATTAAGCTTAGTTTATTTTGTTCAGAGGAAGCATTGTGATGTAGCCACTACTGACGTTACACAAAACCTTTTCTTCATTCGATTATTTTTTAAGGGAAGATGTGTCCTTGATGCTCTAGGATGAGTGCTTCATTTCATTTTTCTGACAAGGAAATTAGACTTTTAGGAGTTTCGATATTTTTAAATTACTATTAAGTTGCTGTGCACCCCTCTTAAAATTTGAATGTATACTTTTGTGTTTCTATTCCGGTAGGTGCCTCCGATGGATTCTTGACTTTGAAGTTTGTCTTGGTACCTGTTCTGGAAACTCAGGGACTCCTGAGTGTCAAACCTGTTCCAGGTCACATCTAGTTCTTCACCTTTCTCTCGTCTTTCTTTTTTTGTTATTGTTTACTTGAAGTAGCTAAAGCTTCCACCATCTATCTACCACCCTCTATTCGGTTCAGCTGTATCTCCATACTCCAATAAACCGTTTGCATTCCATCTGGCGTGCGTTCGCTCTGAAGACAGTTCCCTGTCAATCTCTCCCGCCACATTAAAAATCTGTCATTACCATTGCATTGCTGCCTGGCTCCTGAGATTTGTCTGACTGCTTTATTGCTCCTCTCATTTTTTTTTCCTGCTACAGCCGGGAAGCAGAAATAAAGGTTTGTTGTTGAAACATGGCCGCGAGGAAAGTAGGAGGCACACATCTGTCTAAGTATTACCTTTCTTCAACCAGGGATTAAGGTGTTTTACTGCTCTCGCTACTGAGTAGTCACACTGAATAAATTTTCTCAGTAGAACATAAAAATGAACTCATACATTTTGAACCTAGTTTCATTCTTTCAAGCCAACCCAGATAATTATGCAATGGCATCAGGATACAGAGGGGATAGAAAAGTCAGGAAGTTTTCTTTCTTTTCCTTCTTCCTCACCAATCTGCATTATTTAAATGCTGATCAGGACCAGAGGACAAGCAGGGATGGGGAGAGAAACAGGTTTTTTTATTTAAACATTCACTGTCTCTCTAGCTTCTATGGCAAGCCAGGGAGGAGAAAGACTTCCCCACCCATTGTTTTATCAGTGTGCTCTCAAGACATGTGCTGCCTTGAATATTCACTGTTAACTCACACGGAGAGAAGCCAGGCAGAATTCTGATTTCTGATACACTGTCAGTCTGGAAGCCCTAAAGAAGCTGACAATTACATTAGTTCCCATGCGCCAGGCCCCTGCTGCTGGTAGACCGCACCAGGCCATAGCTCAATATATCTTCGCATTTCTACATATAAACAAGTATTCGTAGCGATTGTTAGAGCACACCGACATATCCAAAGTGCTACTTTCAGAACTTGTCTGTGAGCTGACGTGCCCCAGTCTAGCATCCCAACCTAGCAGGAGGACACATTCAGGGGGATGCAATATCAGAGTCAATGTGATAACCTCTTTCTCTACAAATAATATCTTGTCTCACCTGTAGGATACAGAATCGTTGCAACCCCCATGGAACCTAGGAGTGTTTCAAATGCCCTAATGAGAAATTAAGCCTAAGTTCAACTAACTACTAACTGGTTGAAATAGCTAATACAAGTCAACCTTCAATTTTGGATGCCACCTAATTGTTCCAAAATGACAAACTCAAATTTGGGGGGAAAATAGCTTGCTCATTAAAACATACTAGCACGCACCTATTTTGACAAAAATTCAGCTGTTTTTCTGAGCAAGAATTTCAGAACTATCTAGAATTATAATGAAGGCATTTATTAAGCACTTACTATGTGCAAAGTAGTGTTCTAAGAGCCGAATGATTCTCATCCCCTTATGTCTGCTTCAAAATTTTGAATTTTTAAAAAATCAGGTTATAATCTCCCCAAGGAGAGGGGTGGTGTTTTTTCCTTATATTGTAAGAATGTAAGTAGTAGTAGTGATAGTAGTAGCAGTAGCAGAAGTAGGAGGAGGAGGAGGAGCAGTAGTAGTAATAGCAGTATTCATTGGGTACCCATTGGATGCTATGCATTATACTAAGCACTTGAAAAATACAAAACAGGCAATAGACTCGCTCACCCTTGCAGGGGCTTAGAGTTTAAGTTGGAAGGAGACCAACTATTTTATCTCCATTTTACACATGAGGAAACTGAGACACCGAGAGGTTACTTTCCATGTCCAAGGTCACAAAGTGGGTAGGTGGTAGAACCAGAATTAGAACCAGGGACTCCTGATTCCTAGCCCTATATTTTTTCATTTGTCTTCACTGAATGTGTATAGTGCTTCCAAAGTACTTTCACAAGTACATATCTCTTTTTCTCCTCTCAACATCTCTTTGAGGTAGGGAAAGACAGATTTTATTATACATATTTTAAAGATGAAGAAACTGAGTCCAGAGAGATTAGATGACTGTCCTGAGGTCCCAAAATAGACTTCCTCTCAAGCTTTCTCCTGCCTCTAACCTGATGCTCATCCTGTCTCTGAGCCAAGAACTCCCTCCCATTTCAAAATCACTAGACCACACACTTCTCTCTATCTTCAAAATCTTTCTAAAATGCAGTGTCTCCATGTCACCATCCTTGATTTGGTGAATAGGAATGCTTGAGAATGATGAAGAGGATAAGCTGGAAAGTATCTGGAAAAGAGAGGATAAGTCAGGGGGAAAGCTGATGGACTGCCCTCGAGAGAACATTCCAAAGTTTCTGCTTGATATGGAGAGGAAAGGAAAAATCAGTAAATCAGTGGTATTTATTGAGTGCTTACTGTGTTCAGAGCACTGTACTAAGCACTTGGGAGCATACAATGCAATAGATACAATCCCTTCCCGAAAGGAGTTTACTAAATCACCCAAAACACTTATGTAGCTTTCGACTCATATGCGTTATTATTTAAGCATTTACTACATAAGCTCCCCCCTAGTCTGTAAGCTTACTGTGGGCAGGGAACCTGTCTACCAACTCTGTTACTTTTTAATGTTGTACTCTCCCAAGGGCTTAGTCCAGTGCTTTGCACACCGTAAACACACTATAAGTATGATTAATTGATTAATATCCACTTCCAGTAATAATAATTCTGGTATCTGTTCAGGACTTACTATGTGCCAAGCACCATGCTAAACACTGCGGTAGATACAAGATAACCAGGCCAGACACGGTCCATTTCACATGGAGATTACAGTTTTAGGGAGAACAAGAATGGGTATTTTATCCCTAATTTACAGATTTTAAAAAAGTGAGGTACAGAGAAAATAAATACCCTACCCAAGGCCACACAGTGGGAAAGTGGCAGAGTTGGAATTATAGCCCAGGTACCCTGGCTCCCAGACAACTGTTTTTTCCACTAGGACACACTGCTTTTCCTTCCTCCAGTCTGTAAATCATTTCAGTTTATGTTGTCTCCGGTAGACTACAAGCAGCTTGAGGACAAAGAGCATACTCTACTAACTCTATTGTACTCTCACAGGAACTTAATTCAACCTGTCTCTGGCCTGGAACTCTCTCTCCTTCATTTCTATCAGATCAACACTCTCCTCACTTCCAAACCTTATTAAAATCACATCTGCTCCAAGACTCCTTCCCTGACTGAGCCATCCATTGCCCCTTCTCTCTTCCCCTTCTGCTTCATCCTTGGATTTGGATTTGTACCGTTTATTCAGGCCACCTTCAGTCCCTCAGGACTTATGCATATATCTGTAATTTTCATTCATTCATTCAATCATATTTATTGAGCACTTACTGTGTGCTCAACTGTACTAAGCGCTTGGGAAGTACAAGTTGGCAACGTATAGAGACAGTCCCTACCCAGCAACAGGCTCACAGTTTAGAAGGGGGAGACAGACAACAAAACAAAAGAAAACATGTGGAGAGGTGTCAAGTCATCAGAATAAATAGAAGTAAAGCTAGATGCACATCATTAACAAAATAAATAGAACAGTAAATATGGACAAGTAAAATAAATAGAGTAATAAATCTGTACAAACATATATACAGGAGATGTGGGAGGGGAAGGTGGTAGGGTGGGGGGGGTGGGAAGGGGGAGAGGAAAAAGGGGGATCAATCTGGGAAGGACTCCTGGAGGAGTTGAGCTCTCAATATCTCTCTCCCCTTTTAGACTGGGAGTTCCATGGGGGCAGGGAAAATATCAACCACTTCTGTTCTATTGTACTCTCCCAAGCTCTTAGTAGCATAGTCTACACATGGCAGGTGTTCAATAAATATGACTGATTAAATGATTGCTCTGCACAGAATAGGTGCTCAATATATACTATTGATAGAGCTATTGATTATATTTCCTACTCTAAATGTAGAATATTCCTATGTAGAACACTTATTGCAACACCCCAATAGACGTATGTCCTAGCAGCGAGGCCTAGTGGAAATAACACAGGCCTGGGTGTCCGAGGTCATGGGTTCTAATTCCAGCTCAGCCACTTGCCTGCTTTGTGACTTCGGTCAAGTTACCAAGCTTCTCACTGCCTCACTTTCCTCACCTGTAAAATAAGTATTAAAAACACCTGCTCCTCTTCTTACTTAGACTGTGAGCCCCATTAGGGACAGGGACTGTATCCAACTTGGTTATCTCGTATCTATACTAGATCTTAGTAAAATGCTTGGCACCTAATAAGTGTTTAACAAATATTACACTTATTATTGATTTCATATTTGGGTTATCTCAAGATTTTGGGGACAGGAATCAGGGCTACAGTGAAAAGGAGCATGGCCTAATGGAATGCACATGGGGGAGTCAGAGGACCTGGGTTCCAATCCTGATTCTGCCACTTGCCTGCTGTGTGACCTTTGGTAAGTCACAACTTATCTGTGTCTCAGTTTCCTCATCTATAAAATGGAGGCTAAACACCAGTTCTCCTTCTCCCTTAGACCATGAGCCCCATTTAGTTCAAGAACTGTATCCTACCTGATTATCTTGTCTCTACCCAAGGGCTTTTTACATTGCTTAATACACAGCAAGAGCTTAACCAATATATTGATTATTATTACCACCTCAATTGTACTCTCCCAAGTGCTTAGTGCAGTGCTCTGCTTAGAATAAGTGCTCAACAAGTACCACTGATTTATAAATAGTTCTCACTTCCAACAGGGGGAACTATCCCACCTGAATTTTTGTTTAACTCTTCAATGGGAGAGTCTGGCCTCAAGTGTATTTTTTTCTGAACATTTTAGATTCCATGACTTGGCTCTAGGCCATTTTCTAAAATCTACCTTTGAGTTCAAACCACTGCCAGTCACAATCTCTCCACCTCAAATTGCTGTTTGGACATTTAAATGTGATTTATTATAGCTTTTTCTGTAGCTTAACAATAAAACATTTACATTTCGGCCATTGCAGCCTTCATCACCCTGCCAAACATTGGTGCTTTATTGTTATAGTAAATAAACTGAGGCCATCAATCAAACACAAAAGCCAACCTAATTATTTAAAACTTGCAGGCAGCAGTTTGACATTGTAGTCTAAGATGTCAAGCCATCAGTGGGTGTAATTCTGCATAGACATATCTCACTTCACAGTTGAGGATCTTTCCCCCTACACCCACCCAAGAAGTCTCCCTTATCCCAACCCTGACTGAAGAGTTTTTCAATTTTGGAGCAGTGTTTCATATCTATTTGTACTTATGGTAGATTTACTGTCCTTAGGACACATTCCTAAGCAATCTGTCATTACCACATCAGGCAAGAAACCATGGGCAGCTGATTTATAAGAGGAAGAGCCTCACTTTTCACCCTCCGAGTCTTTTGTGGAAAGCAAATTCTTGTCCTTAAATTAAGAGGGAGAAATTGTCCATCTGAAAACACAAACACAACTGGTCGCTTCCCCCGTTCCCTTTCGTTTCTCCTGTCCTCCTTCTTCCTTGCCACCAGCAACTACTGCATACCTCTATGGCCCTCAGCCTATCAGTCCTGGAGAATGGAATATCAAATAAAAGGAAAGCAAAATAAGGATAGAAATCTGGTAAATGAGAATTTGTATCATAGAATATGCACTGTCACCTTTCAGTCACAGGGAAAAGGTGTGATGAGGTTCAGAGGTTGGAAGAGAGAGGTCATTCCCTCTGAAAACCCCTCCTAACCAAAAGGCATCATTATTACAGCAGTTTCTGCCAGGTGAGGTCAATTCAGCCTGCCAGGGAAAATTCATGCTGCTGTGCTGGTTAAAAAAAAAAAATTTTCATGTTGTTTTCACCTTGAATTTTTCATCAAAGCGAAAAGCCATTCTGTAAACTGTAGATTTCTTTAGTGTGTGAGTGTGTGTGTGTGTGCGCGTGCACGTGCCCACGTGTGTGCATGTGTGTGTGGTAGAAAAGACCTTTTCTGCACAGGGCAGGGGAAACATCCTGACCAAATCAATGCCTTTGGCCTAAAGGGCATGAAGACATTTTGCCCTGTGACTGGAGAAGGACACTATATTGTGGACTTCTCTTTTGAGCCCCTGACTCCTGCAAGCTAAGTGTTTTCAGGTAGTTTTGCTCCAGAGCCTCCAGAAGGTCTCAGAAGGAGTCTGAATGAGATATGAAAAGGTAAACTTAAAAAATCAAGATAATAATTGCATTATTCATTACTTTTTAGAGTAGGAAATATGTACCTCAGGTTCAGGTCTGTTCCCTGTTAACTTCCTTCCCAATTAAACTTCAAATATTTCCTTCAGGTAAGGCCCCCAAATAACCCCCTAGTGGTTTTTGCCACACAATATTTTCAATATAATGAAAGCTTTTTCATTCTTAAAAAATACATGAGTTTTCTAACAGCATGTACATCTGGCCCAGTGTTACTGAATGAATGGAGACTGGATTTGATTTGGTTCTGAAATGGTGCATGTTTTCACTTTCACCCCACCTGAAATGCAAAGCTTACCCTCATCCAAAACAATGTACCACACATGTAACTGTGGTACTGGAACTGGAAAACTATCGATTTGCTTTTATTTGCATATTTAGTTATACCAATCCTCACCACTTGTGTATATGTGTATATTAAATTGTACAATTATTTATTCCAATTACTCAACTGGTAATTTTTTTGGTTTGTCTCCCAGAGTGTAAATTCCCTGTAGACAGTAAACTTTATCATATGTTGTCCTTCTCAAAAGTCTTAGTACAGTGCATTGGATCCAGTAGATATCTAATAAATATTATTACTAGTACTGAAACTATTATACCACCACCACTACTACTTCTAGTGCTACTGGATAAAGTGTGGGCCTAAGAATCAGAAGGTCCTGGGTTCTAATCCCAGATCCACCATTTGTCTCCTATGGGATCTTGGGAAAGTCACTTTGCTTCTCTGTGCCTCAGTTACTTTATCTGTACAATGGGGATTAAGACTGTGAGCCCTATGTGGGACAGAGTCTGCGTCTAACCCAATTACTTTGTATAATAATAATAATAATGGTATTTATTAAGTGCTTACTATATGCAAAGCATTGTTCTAAGCACTGGGAGGGCTACAAGGTGATCAGGTTGTCCCATGGGGGCCGCACACTCTTAATCCCCATTTTACAGATGAGGTAACTGAGGCACAGAGAAGTTAAGTGACGTGCCCAAAGTCACACAGCTGACAATTGGTGGAGCTGGGATTTGAACCCATGATCTCTGACTCCAAAGCCTGTGCTCTTTCCACTGAGCCAAGCTGATTCTCCTATCTACCCCAGTGCTTAACAGTGCCTGGCACATAGTAAGCACTTAATAAACATCACAATTATTATTATTATCATTATTACTTATGCTAGTCTACTATTACCATTTCTAGTACTATATTACTATTACTACTACTCTACGTCTGCTATTACTACTACTGTTATTACTAGTCTATTACTGCTATTACTACTACTGTTATTACTAGTCTATTACTGCTATTACTACTACTATTACTAGTACTACTACAACTTGGGCATTGCTACTGCTCCCAGTACTACTATTTATATGCATCATATGGCATTTTGGAGTTTAGATGGTGATGCTAACAATATGAAATATGTGTTCCTAAGGACTGTACAGTATTCAGAGAAGAAGAGAACATATATTTGTATTTCAAGAAACTGAAGTCCTCTGGAAGAAGGCAGTATTATGATGGCTTCTTGTTTCTGAAGAGGTAGCAGAGCCATTTGGCATTTCCACGGATGATGGAACAACCCCATTTGGCTCTGAGCATGTCAGTTAGGTAGGGATCTGGAAAAGGAGGGGTGAAATCCAGGCAGCCATAAACAAGGAAATATCCACTTGCTCTTCTATTTGCATGAGAAGAGCAGACAATTATTTCCGAATATCTCTGGTGAGGTTTTCATAGGGAAAGCCTTTCAAATAATGTTGTTTGTTGACCCATATCATTTTCTTCCACTGCAGTGCTATGGCCTGCTAGGAAGGTGCATGACCTAGTGGAAAAAGCATGGCCTGGGAGTCCAAGGACCTGGGTTCTAATTCTAGCTCTGCCAATTGTTTCCTGTGTGACCTTGGGCAAGTCATTTAACTTCTCTGTGCCTCAGTTTTCTCAACGGTAAAAAATGAGAATTAAATACGTGTTCTCCCTCCTACTTCAATTTAGAACCTTATGCGGGACAGGGACTGTCTGACCTGATTAACCTATATCTACCCCAGCACTTGGAACAGAGTTGGAACACAGTAAGCACTTAATAAATATCATAATAATACAGGTGGTGACATTTGGAAAAGAGAAGACCTGACTGATTTCCCGTGTACAACCCAGTTGGATGCCTTGGGAAAACAAATTCAGCCGATGATGTGGATTTTAGGTGAGTCTTTTAATTAAACATTTCTGAGTTCGGGACCCATTTCTACAAAAAGGTCCAGAAATACCTGTTGGGCTCTTATGGGCAAGACTGAAAGTAAGACTGAGTTTTAGCTGTGTGAGAAGGGAATTCTGCTTCCCAGTTCCTTAGACTAAACTAAAGCGGTTGTCAGTTCCTGCTAAGGATGAGCACTTTGGTGATGGAGTGAGAAATGAAGATGAAGTAGATTATTATCCATATTGATGTAGAATATTCCTTCTAGGTCTTTACAATCAATCAGTAATATTTATTGACAACTTAATGTGTGCAGAACACTGAACACAGTGCTAGGGACTGTGTAACAGAGTTGTAGACACATTCCCTGTCCACAGTGAGCTCAGAGTCTAGAGGTGGAAACAGACATTAATACAAATAAATGAATTATGGATATTTACTTAAGTGCTGTGGGGTTGAGGGAGAGATGAATAAAGGGAGCAAATCAGGGTGATGCAGAAGGAAGCGGGAAAAGAGGAAATGAGGGCTTAGTCAGGGAAGGCCTCTTGGAGGAGATGTGCCTTCAATAAAGCTTTGAAGGTGGAAAGAGTAATTTTCTGTCAGATATGAAGAGGGAGGGTGCTCCAGGACAGAGTCAGGATTGGTGGTGAGATAGACGTGATCAAGGTACAGTGAGTAGGTTGGCATTAGAGAAGCAGAGTGTGTGGGCTGGGTTGCAATTGGCTAGCAGCTAGATGAGGTAGGAAGGGGCAAGGTGATTGACTGCTTTAAAGCCAAGGGTAAAGAGTTTCTGTTTGATGCGGAGGTGAATGGGCAACCACCGGAAGTTCTTGAGGAGTGGGGAAACATGGAAGCAACATTTTTGTAGAAAAATGATCTGGGGGAGTAGAGTGAAGTATGGACTGGAGGGGGGAGGGGAGAGACAAAGGCAGGGGAGGTCAAAGGAGGCTGATACAGTAATCAAAGTGGGATAGGATAAGTACTTGGATTAAAATGGTAGCAGTTTGGATGGAGAGGAAAGAGCAGATTATAGCAATGTTGTAGAGGGTGGCCTTAAAGTACTTAGTGGAAGATTGAATATGTGCATTGTATGAGAGAGATGAGTCAAGGTTAACACCAGTGTTATGCATTTGTAAGACTGGAAGGATGGTGGTGCTGTCTACAGTGGTGGGAAAATCAGGAGGAGGTCAGGGTTTGGGTGGGAAGATAAGGAGTTCTATTTTGGACATGTTAAGTTTGACATGTAGGCAAGACATCCAAAGAGAGATTTCTTCAAGGCAGGTGGAAATAAGGGACTGCAGAGATAGAGAGAGAGAGAAGGGCTAGAGATGTAGATGTGGGAATCATCTGCATAGCAGTGGTGGTTGAAGCCATGGGAGCAAACGAGTTTACCAAGAGATTGGGTACAGATGGAAAATAGGAGGGGATCCAGAACTGAGCCTAAGTTTGAACACCAAATTGGGTGACTCAACAGCAGAGAAAACCTATTGAGAGAGAATATATATGTGAATATAGAAATAATTCCTTGAATTTACTTAGGACTTATTTTATTTTATTTTACCAAAACACCTGCACATGAATTATTTCATTTTCTCCTTATAACATCCCTATGAGGTAGGGAGAGGAAAATGTGGCACAGAGAGGTTATGTAACTTGTTCAAGGTCATTGAGAAGACCAGTGGCAAAGGAAGCATTGGTGATTCAGAGGTGAAATGATCACTTCTCACAAGGGAGACCCAGGTTTTGTTTCTTGGCCAATGCAAGGTTCCTTCCCTCTGGACTGAAAGCTCTTTATGGGCAAGGCACATACATACCAGCATTTATGTTGTAATGGTAATAATAATTATGATATTCATTAAGCACTAAGTGCCAAACACTGTTCTAAGCACTGGGGTAGATACAAGTTAATTGGGATGGACACAGTCCCTGTCTCACATAGGGCTCTTACTCTTAATCCCCATTTTACAGTTGAGGGAACTGAGGCCAGAGAAGTAAAATGACTTCCCCAAGGTCACACAGCAGATATGTGGCAGAGTGGGGACTAGAACCCAGGTCCTTCTGACTCCCAGGCCCAAGTTCTATCCAATAAGCCAGGCTGCTGTACTCTCCCAAATTCTTAGGACAGTCATATCCACACAATAAGCTCTCAATAAATGCCACTGATTGATTGATAGCATACAGGTCTCCTGACTTCCAGATTCATGTTCTCTCCACTTAACCATGCTGTCTTTCCAAGTAAAGATGCCAAAAGCCCTGATTGCTTGCCTACATAAAGGTTTCCAACTTCTGGTTTTGCCAGCTTAAATGAACCTGAAGCTTAGTTTTTTTCTCCTTTGACAATGTTTAGCCAAATATTTTGAGAGATTCTGGGACTGGATTCTCAGTTTGGGATACAGGAGGTCCCAAAATAGCCTGAATCAGGTCAGCATAGAGAGTGAAATTCCTACTTCCAGAATGTCTGAGCACTAAGATGATGTGTGAAGGTTGAGTCTGAGTTGGCCACCTTGCCTCACCCAAGTTCCTTCAGTGGCACCCAGTCACCTGGGAGAAGCCTTAGCAGGAAGCATTGTTGGACAGGGGAGGCTTTGGAGGTTGTGATATTGGAAGGTTGCCTGCCTCATTTCTTCACTCATTCATCCATTCATTAATTCAGTTGTATTTATTGAGTGCTTTCTGTGTGCAGAGCACTGTACTAAGTGCTTAGGAAAGTACAGTACAACAATCAACAGTGGCATTCCCTGCTCACAAGGAGCTCACAGCCTAGAGAGGGGGAGACAGACATCAATACAAGTAAACAAAGTTAAAGAGATGTACATAAGTGCTTTGGGGCTGGGAGGGGGGAAGAGAAAAGGAAGCAAGTCAGGGCGACTCAGAAGGGAGAGATGAGGAAAAGTCTCCTTCCTTTCTTACATTCTTCACCTTGATCCTGCTCCCTTCTTCATTTTCATCCCATATAAAAAAAGACAGGGGGCCTTCCATCTAAAATTACTTAAAAACAAGGCTTGTGCAGCTGAAAGACTGGATCAAGAGGAGAATCACCTATCTGCTTTACTCTGCTGCTCTGGACTTGACCCAGTTGCCAATCTCCCATCATCCTGTGCTCACTAACACCAGGTGTTGGCCTTTATTAATCTTCGATTCTGCTCTCTGGACCTAGTATCTTCTGCCAAATTCACCATTCAATAGCTCGCTCAAGACCCAGGAGAGGACCAACTTGGGGAGACCTCTCTCTCTCCACCCATCAGGGGTGCTGCCCCTTGCCACCACAATCCTGACCACTGGATTCTTATTTTAATTTTTAAAAACCTCCAGCCACTAGCAATAATAATAATGATGATAATAATAATGATGATAATAATAGTGCCTGTTAGTGCTTACTATGTGCCTAGCACTGTTTGAAGCACTAGGGTGGATACACGTTAATCAGGTTGGACACTATCCCTGTCACGCACGAGACTCATCCTCTTATTTCCATTTTACCGATGAGGTAACTGAGGCCCAGAGAAGTTAAGTGAGTTGCCTAAAGTCACACAGCAGACATGTGGCAGGCCCAGGATTAGAACCCACATCCGTCCGACTCCCAGGCCTGTGCTCAGTAGACTAAGCCACAGACTCACCCTTCCATGTCAATCATCAGTTAACAGGCTCCTGTTAAAGGATCCGTTCTCCTCTGCATTTCATAAAGTGCCTTCTAATAACATTGGTCCTACTCTGTCAGTTTGGAGCCCATGACTTAACTGTACATGCAGACAAAATGAAATAATAATAATGATAATAATAATGATGGTATTTGTTAAGTGCTTACTATGTGCCAAGCACTGTTCTAAGCAATGGGGTAGATACAAGGTAATCAGGTTGTCCCATGTGGGGCTCACGGTCTTAATCCCCATTTGACAGATGAGGAAAGTGAGGCACAGAGAAATTAAGCGACTTGCCCAAAGTCACAGCTGATAAGTGGCAGAGCCGGGATTAGAACCCATGACTTCCTACTCCCAAGCCCGTGCTCTTTCCACTAAGCCTTACCGACCGGTCCCCTCTAATCTCTGCCTCCTGGTTCTATTGCCTGCTTTAATAATCAGACAGGCATTTTTACGTAGTGTCCACTGGTACAGAGCATTGTACTAAGAAGCAGTGCTCTCCTTAGTTTCAAGGAGCCTCGCCATGAGTTCCTTGTGATCTTAGATCCTGTATACTAGAGTCAAACACTGCAGAGGACATATTTCTGCTGACCGCCGAGATGATTTACGCTCTGCACCTTGCCTATGGTACAGTTTCCTGCGTGACACTGAAAGAGAATCTACCTTTTGCTCGCTAGATGACAAAAGAGTCAGGCTTTTTGCTTGATTTGTTTCTTTCTCCCATGAGCTTTTTGTATTCTTCCCCCAAGCAGCGTGGCTCAGTGGAAAGAGCACGGGCTTTGGAGTCAGAAGTCATGGGTTCAAATCCCAGCTCTGCCAATTGTCAGCTTTGTGATTTTGGGCAAGTCACTTAACTTCTCTGTGCCTCAGTTCCCTCATCTGTAAAATGGGGATTAAGACTGTGAGCCCCACGAGGGACAACCTGATCACCTTGTAACCTCCCCAGCGCTTAGAACAGTGCTTTCCACATAGTAAGCGCTTAATAAATGCCATTATTATTCTTATATTCTCTACTTGCATACCCAGTGCTGAACAAACTGAGCTGTGTGCCTTTGGGCGAGTCACTTAACTTCTCTGTGCCTCAGTTACCTCATCTGTAAAATGGGGATTAAGACTGCTCTGTACACAGTAAGCGCTCAATAAATACAATTGACGATGACTGTGAGCCCCACGTGGGACAACCTGATCACCATGTATTCCCCCCAGCACTTAGAACAGCGCTTTGCCCATAGTAAGCACTTAACAAATACCATTATAATTATTATGAAGCAGCATGGCTCATTGGAAAGAGGCCAGGCTTTGGAGTCAGAGGTCACGGGTTCAAATGCCGGCTCTGCCAATTGTCAGCTGTGGGACTTTGGGTAAGTCACTTCACTTCTCTGGGCCTCAGTTACCTCATCTGTAAAATGGGGATTAAGACTGTGAGCCCCACGAGGGACAACCTGATCACCTTGTATTCCCCCCAGCACTTAGAACAGCGCTTTGCCCATAGTAAGCACTTAACAAATACCATTATAATTATTATGAAGCAGCGTGGCTCATTGGAAAGAGCCCGGGCCTTGGAGTCAGAGGTCATGGGTTCAAATCCCGGCTCTGCCAATTGTCAGCTGTGGGACTTTAGGTAAGTCACTTCACTTCTCTGGGCCTCAGTTACCTCATCTGTAAAATGGGAATTAAGACTGTGAGCCCCACGAGGGACAACCTGATCACCCCGTAACCTCCCCAGCGCTTAGAACAGTGCTTTGCACATAGTAAGCGCTTAATAAATGCCATTATTATTCTTATATTCTCTACTGGCATACCCAGTGCTGAACAAACTGCGAAGCCCGGAAGCTCAGGCACAGTTATCTAGAGATCTCATGAGACTGAAGAGATCACAAGGGGTTGGGGAGTCTGCAGGGGGCAGGAGAGACCACAAGGAGCAGGAAAGACTTCAGGGGGCAGCAGTAATGTTATCTCTGCTGTGAGGCTGAGGGTACGCCCCAGGCTCATCCTCTTTAAGAGAAGTAACATAGCCTAGTGGATACAGCATGGGCCCGGGAATCGGAAGGATGTGGGTCCTAATTCCAGCTCTGCCACTTGTCTGCTGTGTGACCTTGGGTAAATCACTTCATCTCTCTGGGCCTCGGTTCCCTCCTATGGAAAATGAGGATTAAGACTGTGGAGTCCTTTGTGGAACACAGACTGTGTCCAAGGTAATTACCTTGTATCTACCCCAGCGCTTAGTACAGTGCCTGGTATTCAGTCATTCAATCATATTGATTGAGCACCTACTGTGTTCAAAGCACTGTACTAAGCACTTGAGACCTTCTAGACTGTGAGCCCGTTGTTGGGTAGGGACCGTTTCTATATGTTCCCGATTGTCAGCTGTGTGACTTTGGGCAAGTCACAATTTCTCTGTGCCTCAGTTACCTCATCTGTAAAATGGGGATTAAGACTGTGAGTCCCACGTGGGACAACCTGATCACCTTGTATCCTCCCCAGTGTTTAGAACAGTGCTTTGCACATAGTAAGTGCTTTACAAATGCCATTATCGTTATTATTATTATTATTATTATTATTGTATTTCCCAGGCTTAGTACAGTGCTCTGCACACAGTAAGTGCTCAATAAATATGACAATGAATGAATGAATGAATGAGAGTACAACACTAGACATATACCCTGCCCACAACAAGTTCATAAGTCTAGATGCACATAGTAAGTGAGCCCACTGTTGGGTAGGGACTGTCTCTATATGTTGCCAATTTGTACTTCCCAAGAGCTTAGTACAGTGCTCTGCACACAGTAAGCACTCAATAAATACGATTGATGATTAACAAGTACCATTAAAAAAAAAAAAAGAGTCCAAACTTTCAGCTCAGGGGGCTGTCGAGGTTCATTCATTTATTCATTCAATTGTAATTATTGAGCGCTTACTGTGTGCAGAGCAGTGTAATACGTTGCTTGGAAAGTACAATTTGGTAAAAGATAGAGACAATCCCTATATAACAACGGGCTCACAGTCTAGAAGGGGGGAGAAAGACAACAAAACAAGTAGACAGGCATCAACAGCATCAAAATAAATAGATTTATAGATATATGCACATCATTAATAAAATAAATAGAATAATGAATATGTATAAATATACACAAGTGCTGTGGGGCAGGGAAGGGGATGGCAGCAGAGGGATGGAGTAGGGGCTATTGGGAGGGGAGGAGGAGCATAGGAAAAGGGGGGCTCAGTCTGGGAAGGCCTCCTGGAGGAGGTGAGCTCGCAGTAGGGATGAGAGGTCCATAGTAAGATGAGTTGGGGTAGTTCTGGATCAGTTCTAAGATGGGCTGAATAGTGGGATCTCACGGTAGTCGAAGCTCCTTGTGGGCAGGCAATGGGTTTACCAATTCTGTAGTATTAAACTCATCAAAGCACTTAGTAAAATGCTCTGCTCTCAGCAAGTGTTCAAAGTGCTAGAGAAGCTGTGTGGTCCAGAGAAGCAGTGTAGCCTAGTGGAAAAAGCACAGGCCTGGGAGTTAGAGGACCTGGCTTCTAATCCCAGCCCTGCCACTTGTCTGCTGTGTCACCATGGGAACATCACTTAACTTTTCTGTGACTCAGGTACCTCATCTATAAAAAGGGGAGTAAGAAACGCAGCCCCATTTGGGGCATGGATTGTGTTCAACCTGATTAGCTTGTATCTACCCCAGTGCTTAGTACAATGCTTGACACATAGTACATGCTTAGCAAAGACCATTAAAAATAAATGCATACATAAATAAGATTGATAAGAGAGTTCGTCAGGTTCAGGCAAGTACTCTCAAAAAAAAAATATATATATATATAGGCCTAGAATCATGACGAAAGCAGTGTTTGTGCAATTCCTAATATCTTCTGCTTCTGTATCCCTCTCAGTTCCATTAGTTCATGCCTTAATTCATTCGTATTTATTGAGCGCTTACTATACTAAGCACTGCACTAAGCACTTGGGAAAGTACAATACAACAATAAAAAGTGACATTCCCTTCCCACAACGAGCTCACAGTCTAGAGTTGGAGAGACAGACATCAATACAAGTAAATAAAATGACAGATATGTACATAAGTACTCCGGGGCTAGGAGGGGAGAAGAGCAAAGGGATAAATGACAGGTATATACATAAGTGCTTTGGGGCTTGGGAGGGCAAAGGGAGCAGGTCAGGGCAACATAGAAGAGAGCAGGAGATGAGGAAAAGTGGGGCTTAGTCTGGGAAGGCCTCTTGGAGGATATGTGTCTTCAATAAAGCTTTGAAGTGGGAGAGAGCAACTGCCTGTCGGATTAGAGGTGGGAGGGCGTTCCAGGACAGAGGCAGGATGTGGGCAAGGGGTTGGTGGCAAGACAGGCGAGATCGAGGTACAATGAAAAGTGGTTGTGGAAGTTAGAGGATCTTGAACCTATGGAGCCTGGAGAAATCGGCCAGAGGGCAGCCTCTGTCTCTGGGATTTATGCCCTGGGAAACCTCTAACCCAAGGTCTTCCCTGAACATTGAAGCCCATTCCCAATTCCCTCATCCACTCGGCCAAAAGCAATCCATCTCAGATTCAAACAAGAGAAAGACTAAGGCAATCCAAGTCAGAGTGAGTCACTCGGTGATCTCTGAGCATCCTAATGGGGAAACACATGAGGATGGAAGTCTAGCTGTCATAGGTTGCCTCACAAGGTGTAGGGCTCTATTTCACTTTCCTGAACTGTAAAGTGGCAGCCATTTATAGAAGGAATGAAATGCAAATAATTTTGTTATTTTGGTACTACAGCAGGAAGAATATGTATTCATTTCGGGATCCATGTGAGGAAATTGTTTCAACAGGAAATTGTGCAAGCTGAACATATTAGTAGAGCCTAGTGGGTTTGGGAAGTGAGAGCCACAGTGTGTGACTAAAGGGAAAGTTAGGGATGTAGAAGGAAAGGGTAGAGATGTCTGATGGAACATTTATAGCAATGAGGAGAGAAGTCCAATGGGACAACCATCACATTCTTCCTGCAGGGATCCTGCTGACCCTATCAGAGACAGAATTATGGGCTGGACTTGATATAACTATTACCATGACACGATAGCAGAATAGCCCATAATAATGATGATTCTAATTGTGGGATTTAAGGGTTTACAGTGTACCAAGCACTGAACTAAACCCTAGGGGGAACACAAGATAATCAGGTTGGATATCTGTTCCACATGAGGCTCACCGTCTAAGTAGGAGGGAGAATAGGTACTGAATCCCCATTTAACAGATGAGAAAACTGAGATACAGAGGAGATAATTGACTTGCCCAAGGCATACAGCAGGCAAGTGGCAGGGACATGATTAGCACCCACAACCTCTGACTCCTAAATCCATGCTCTTTCCGCTAGGCCACAGTGATTTTCCTTTGGCTTTATTTATTTCAATGAAAATGCTGAGCTGAAGTATTGTTTTTCAAAGTCTCGAGGCTGGCCCTGCCGTCAGTCTGGATATCAGGGTCCAAGCTCTTGTCATATATTCCCTTTCCCCTTCATGTCCCTGTAATACTCCTGTCACTCTCCCCCTCCAACAAACTAAACCAAAATGATCTTCTGACTCCCCCCGCCTAAGCAGGTGTTAACTGTGGTGTAACTTGCTCTGATATAAGTACTCAGCTGCTCAGATGGGTGGAGGCCACTTGACACATCATGCGGTTTGCTTGCCCCAGAATTTGCAAGCTGCAAAGTTCCTGTGAAAATGAGCAAATCGGGCTTAGAGATTGGTTGATACTTTCATTTGTACGTAAAGCCAGCATGTTTAATTCTTGATCGTAGATCTTAAGGAAGAGCGTGGTCTCTTGTAAAATGGAGAGCAGGGGAAATGCTCTCCACTGGGGCTTTATCACTTTCTCCCTCCACTTGACAAAGGTTTCCATGGAGCTAAGAGGCAGCCTCTCCTCTACTTCTTTCCTCTCCCCAAGAAACGCACAGACTTGGAAGCAGGGGAGCAAAAAGATGGAGGCTAGAGGCAGCAGGACTTACATCTGGGGGAGGAAGGAGCCATTTTAAGTGAAAATGCCCTTTCCCATTGCTACGTCAGCCTTTGTAGTTCCAAATTGAGAAATTAGAGCATCTCTCCCAGCTGCCATCTCATCCAATCCATGTACTCTGGGAGGAGAGAATAGCACTGGGAAGAGTAAAACCATAAATATAACGAATGAGGGGGCAACTGAATGCCTCCTGAGGTTAACTCCTGAGGGTTCAACCTCAGCTCCACCACTTGCCTGCTGTGTGACCATGGACAAGTCCCTTCCCTGTGTCTTGATTTTGCTCATCTGTAAAATGGAATTCAAAACCTGTTCTCCCTTAGACTGTAAGTGCCATATCGGGCAGAGTGTCTGACCTGATCATCGTATATTACCCCAGGACTTAGTACAATATTTGGTATATGGTAAGCACTTGAAAATACAACAAAAATAATAAAAATAAAATTGCTTTTTTTAAAAAACCAGACTCAGACTTCTGATGCAGCTTCTGATACAGTTCATTACACAGTTTTCATCCTTACCCCTCCCCTACTCATTTGAAGATCTGAGGGGGCAGTAGGAAGATGCAGAGCCCAGAAACGCAAAGGCTCTGGTAACTGGAGGAACCACTGTGACCAGTGGTGTTCCCTGCTCTTCTTTCTTTCAATCACCTCTCCCAGTCTAATAATAATAACAATAATAATAATGGTATTTGTTAAGTGCTTACTATATACCAGGCACTGCTGTAAGAGCTGGGGTAGATACAAAATAATCTGGTTGGACACAGTCCCTGCCCCACGTGGGGCTCACAGTCTGAATCCTCATTTTACAGATGAGGTAACTGAGGCATGGAGAAATTAAGTGACGTGCTCAAGCTTACATAGCAGACAAGTGGCAAAGTCACTTTCTCCCTCCACTTGACAAAGGTTTCCATGGAGCTAGGAGGCAGCCTCTCTACTTCTTTCCTCGCCCCAAGAAACGCACAGACTCGGAAGCAGGGGAGCAAAAAGGTGGAGGCTAGAGGCAGCAGGACTTACATCTTGGGGAGGAAGGATCCATTTTAAATGAAAATGCCTTTTCCCATTCTCTGACTCTGACTGCCACATTCTCTATCAAGCCCGTGCTCTTGCCACTAGGCCACACTGCTTCCCTCTGACCCTTCCAACCATCAGTTGGTTCTTGGGAACACTAAGAGGGATCGTGGACTGCTAGATTGTATGCTCCTAAACTTCTTGAGGTCAAGGATCGTGTCTACTTACCCTTTTATACTTTCCCAATGCCTAGTACAGGGCTCTGCAAAGAGTGACTTCTCCATAAATATCACAGATTGATTGCCAGAACAGGGGCTGCTATGGCCTGTGGCAACACTGCCACCTTTTTGGGTTGGAATCCCATCTTCTCCCCAGCCTTGGTGTTGAGGTCAGATAGACTAATTTTATTATTACAGAATGTATTACTACTATGTAACAAGAGTGCTGAGGGTGGGTACAGCATAATCAGGTAAAACATAAATCCTGTGCCACATTGGACTCATGCATAAGGGTAGGGAGAGTAGGTATCCGTGAGCCCATTGTTGGGTAGGGACCATCTCTATGTGTTGCCGACTTGTACTTCCCAAGTGCTTAGTACAATGCTCTGCACACAGTAAGTGCACAATAAATACGATTGAATGAATGAATGAATTTTATAGATGAGAAACTGAGGCACAGAAAGGTTAATTGGCTTACTAGAAGTCACACAGAATTAGGATGGCCACAGCTAACATTTACAAACACCCCTTAACTAACCCAAAAAAATTAGATGTACATTAGGCGGCATGTGTTTCATAGGTTACACAAGGACATCATAAGGATGGAAATCTTCTGAACCTAGAGTTTTTGTCTGGAGGGACTTTTAACTGTCCTCTTTTCACTGAACAACACTGCCCCTTGTGATGATAAAGTCACCTTTATTCATGGGTGAGGCATCCCATCCTCATCAGCAACTAGGAAAGCCGAGAACTCCAAATCTGGGTGAAATGTTAGACATTTCCACTAGGGAGTTAAGACCTTTTCCTCAGGGATGAAAATGGCAGCTTTTCCAATTTTCTTCAAATGATGAAGCTGCATATCTGGGTTTCTATTTGAGAGGGCTCGTATAATGTTATATTCATCTGGATTTGAGATTTACATTCTGGGATTTTTGTGATATAGCAAATAAAAAAGAGAGTTATAAAATGACTTAATTTACAAAGTATGGAGAACCTTATAGCACATGTGGTACTGAGAGAAGAAAAACATGAATAAATTAATCTGGGTGTAATATCCAAATTACTCACAAGGTCTATTTTGGTACATTACTTTTCAAACATTTTCAGTAACTTCCTGGTAGAAAACTAGCTGCAGGTAAAGTCTGAAGTTTCCTATTTTAGGCCATGGTGAATTGTTCATGTGCAATATCTCCATGGAAGAAAAAAATGAGCAGATAATTTGCTTGTTTCTACTAGTCAGAAACATCTAATGCATCGAGTGCTTATTTAGAAAAAAAAAACCACTCTAGTCAGACTCAGATCAAAAACTAATCATACAATTTCTGCCCAAATAGGCCTCAAATTAAGTTAAAGAGTCAGGAAAAAGATTGCTTTTAACTCATGGAATTCACACATGCTGCTCTCTAAATATGCAGCACATGCACACTGCCTGTTAGGCTGAGCATAAAATTTGTTTTGTTAAACCAGGACATCGGGACCTTTTCCCGAGTTTGCGAGTCTTTCCATTTCCTCTAAGCAATCACGCATGAGGGAAAGGATGAGGAAGTGTGGGGTGAGCTTCCCTCAGCGTTTTCAGATGTCCTGAATTCTGGAATACCGAGGGTCATGAACTCAGCACACACTAAGCTTGCTTCTACCCGAGGGAATAGCAGTAATAGTAATAAAAGAAATCTTGTCTTGTCCTATGCCATCAGGTTGTTTCCGACCCATAGCAACACCATGGACACAGCTCTCCCAGAATGACCCGCTCTCCATCCTCAGTCATACTGGTAGTGAATCCATAGAGCTTCCTTGGTAAAAATATGGAAATAGTTTACCACTGCCAACTTCCACGCAGTAAACTCAAATCTCCTCCATTGACTCTCTCCCATGCCGCTGCTGCCCAGCATGGTTGAGTTTTGACTTGTGGTAGATTGCTTTCCATTTGCTAGCCACTGCCCAAGCTAGGAATGGGATGGTAAGGCCTCTGCTTGACTCTCCCTCCCATATCTGAGACTGATAGAGTACTGGAAACTATCCAGGTGCAACCCAGAGAGGAGTAATAATAGAAATACTATTTGTTTATTGCTTACTTTGGGCAAAGCTCTCTATTAAACACTTAGAAGAACATAGAGATGGTTCCTGGCCCTCAGGAGGCTCACAATCTATGAATATAAGTGGGGAGTGGGTACTGGCAACAGATGCATAAGGTGCAGTGAAACAATAAATCAGTAAAAAACATAAATCATACAGAAAAATGAACAAAATAAAAACAAAGGTCAGTAGGGTGCTGTGGCTAGAGGAGCAGAATTCCAGACTCCTTATGGATCCAAATCCAAGATACAGCCACAGAAACCAGGGAAGCAGCATGGCCTGGTGGAAAGATCATGAGTCTGGGAGTGAGAGGATTCTAATTCCTGCTCTGGGTTCCAGGGTTCTAATTCCTAGGTTTAATTCCTGTTCTGCCAATTACTAGCTTTGTGACTTTGGTCAAGTCACTAAACTTCCTTGGGCCTCAGTGTCTTCAACTGTAAAATGAGAATTAAATACCTTTTCCCCCTCCTACTTAGACTATGAGCTCCACATAAGGCAGGGACTTTGTCTATTTTACCTCATCTGTAAAATAGGGATTGAGACTGTGAGCCCTACATGGGACAACCTGATTACCTTGTATCTACCCTAGCACTTAGAACAGTGCTTGACACATAGTAAGTGCTGAACATATATAATGATAATAATAATCAATCATGTTTATTGAGTGATTACTGTGTGCAAAGCACTGTACTAAGCACTTGGGAGAGTACAACAGAATTAGCATATAAGTAAAAATAATGATAAAAATAATAATAATAATAATGATAGCATTTGTTAAGTGCTTACTATGTGCAAAGCACTGTTCTAGGCGCTGGGGGGATACAAGATAATCAGGTTGTCCCACGTGGGGCTCACAGTCTTAATCCCCATTTTACAGATGAGGTAACTGAGGCTCAGAGAAGTTAAGTGACTTGCCCAAGGTCACACAGCAGACATGTGGTGGAGTTGGAATTTGAACCCATGACCTCTGACTCCAAATCCCGTGCTCTTTCCATTGAGCCATGCTGCTTCTCTAATAAACCACTGCAGCAGCCACCAGTCTTCCTGAGGTTTTGTGAGGCCTCATGCAGTAGATGCTGTCCTCTGTCCCTACAGGGTGGCAGAAGGCAGGATGGGATGGAGTTTCCTTGATGACAGGAAGGAGAGAGGGTGCCATCATGGTTGTGTGGTAGCAGGGAGGGCCTGAGGGCATGCTGTGCCCACTCGGGCTAGAAGTGGACATTCCATTCTCTCCCCGGATGTTTTTGCTCAGCCACCTGGTGGATCAAAAGACCGAGGAACTCATTGTGATCCTGGAGCTTAGATCCTACAGTCTGGCATACCCAGGACTTGTTCGGAACCAGGGCACCGGGGCAGTGTGATGGGAAGGTGGTGGGATTCCTGGTGGATTTGGTCAGCCATCTGGTGGATGGAGAAGATGGAAGTCCAAGCATTAAATGTGAGCTAGAGCTGGTTCCGGATTAAAAAGACTGCTCAGTTCCCTCAGGCCTGGAACCCCCTCTCCCTTCATATCTGACAGTCCACCCCTCTTTCCACCTTCAAAACCCTCTTAAAAAAAAATCACATTTCCTCCAAGAGGCCTTTCCAGACTGAGGCCTTAATTTTCCCATCCACCTTCCCGTCTGCATCAACTCTCCACTTGGCAGTGTATCCCTTAAGCACTCTGCTGCTTTGATACCCACAACATTTATGTCCATATTTTCATATGCTACCATTAATCTATCGGTAGTTTCTTTCATTGTCTGTCTTCCCCTCTTGGGAAGGGATAGTGTCTACCAACTCTATTGGGTTACACTTTTCCAAGAGCTTAGTACGGTGCTCTTCACAAAATAAGCACTTAATAAATATCATTGATCGATTCTATATCATCTTAAATTTGTTCGGGGTAGCCTACAAAACTCTAGAATTGCACTTGTGAATCTCTATACTATAAGCAGGGAATATTTCTACCAACTCTGTTGTACTGAATTCTCCCAAGTGAGAAGCAGCATGGCCTAATGGATAGATCATGGGCCTGGAAGAAGGACCTGGGTTCTAATTTCGACTTCACCACTTGTCTGCTGTGTGACCTTGGAAAAGTCACTTTAATTATCTTTGCCTCAGTTCCCTCATCTACAACATGGGGATTAAGACTGTGATCAACAAGAGGGATAGGACCTGTGTCCAACTTGAATAACTTGTATCTACCCCAGTTCTTAGTACAGTGCTTAGCACACAGTAAGCACTAAACAAATAATGTTAAAATAGGGCTTAATACAATGCTCTTCACATAGTAATCCATTCAATATCACGGATTGATTGATTAATTAATTCAGGATGCCTGATCCTCCATTTGATTACTGGGAGCTCTCATGGATTTGGGACTAGGAGATACCCATCATCATCATCATTGTTATAACAATGATATTTGTTAAGCTCTGTGTGCCAAACACTAGTCTAAGCCCTGGGTAGATACAAGGCAATCAGGTTGTCCCACGTGGGGCTCACAGACTCAATCCCAATTTTACAGATGAGGTAACAGGCACAGAGAAGTTAAGTGACTTGCCCAAGGTCACACAGCAGACAAGTGGCAGATCCAGGATTAGAACCCACGACCTCTGACTCTCAAGGCCATGGCTAGACTGAGCGTACTCTGGAGTGCAACAATGTTACAGGCACAGTTAGGAAGTATCCCTGATGTTGCCCTAATCTACAGCTTTTTTTTCCAATCAAGACCCCTAACAAGCCTAGTGGTTTCAGAGCTCTGCTGTCCTCTCTCAGGTTCTTCCTAATGAGGGCCCTAATTCCAAGCCATCTAAACTGAGAACAGGAGTCCAGGTGAAAGGAGGGTGAGAATCGAACATAAAAATATCGGCCATAAAAACATTTAGTTCCACAGCAGTACCGGAAAGGGAACAGAACAGCCAAATTCATTCATTCATTTATTCATACTTACTGAATGCTTACTGTGTGCAGAGCACTATACTAAGTGCTTGGGAAGTACAAGTAGAATAAAACACAGTGCTTGGAATATAGTATGTGCTTAACAAATTCCCCAGTTATTATGCAAAGACAATATGAAGAGCTTATGTATGCTACTTGAATATTCAGAAGAGAGAAAATCAAACTGAACATTTGAATTTCTTGCTTTTATAGGGGTTGGGCTTGAACTCTGCCACATGAGTTGTTGGGAATGAAACCAAATGACTATTATGAGTTGAAAATCCAAAGTACCCCTTTTACCTCTATGTAATAATAAAATTAATCTTTAAGATTGAAGAGCTGAGAAAAGTGGCTTACACCATGTAAGTATAGAGCTATCCGGCCTGGTGGTAACCACATCAAGGTATGAAGATATACTTCCCCCACGCTCTCCAGGCTAGCTAGAGGAAGAGGAGATCGTATACTGAAGCAAGAGCAGGCAAAGTGTCCCAGCAACCCCTGCTCCCCAGAGCCACACTGACCTGCTTAAGGGTAATTAACAAGTTTAACCCTCCAGCGAGGGAGCCCACAGCCAGATCCAAAAAATATAGAGGCATGACTAAGATACTCACACATATGTAGAGCTCATGTGCACCCCACTGAAGAAGTCACTTTGCAAAGGAAAATGATCCCTACCTTTCGTGCAGTCCCTTTTAGATGGCATGTGTCCATATTCTTAGAGGAAAAATGGCATTTACTGGTTGTTTATCTGTAGGTTGTGATACTGTCCTGCAGGACATAAGTCCACAAAAATAATGATGAAGCAGAGGGGTAATTAAAAGCCGAAGTGACATTGATCTGCTGCAATTTCAAAGGGAGCTCAGAGCAGGCAAGGAAACTACCCATCTTACCCCACAAAGGGCCGGTTTGATTGGCCTACTGAGTATTGGCAAAGCCTAGGATCCTCACCTGTGGCCACAAGGGCCCTCAGTGCAGCAAACCAACTATCTTCCTATCTCTGCAAAACAGGACGCTTGGGGAGAGGGTGGCCACAGCTGTTACACTCTGCCCTTAGAAGACATGGGAAGGCAATCCCTTAAAGACACAGATCTCTTTTCCTGGTCTTTTAACCTTTCTGTGTCCAGATCTCCTAGCAGCATGTATCTCTTTCCAAAGGATTGACTGCAGTAGAAAAACTTGGGCCGTTTGTCTTGTGTGCATCTTTGGTGCAGACTCTCTTATTGCTTTACGTTTCTCCCTGAAAAAGATTCCAGAAATCCAGGCAGTCAAAAGTATTTGCACTCTCTGTTTAGGTGCCTCATTAGGCCTCTGTAATGTTAAAACCAAATCCCTTCTGGCAGCTATCATTCCAAGTGTCTTTCTCAGACACATTTTCCCCTCTCAGCTTCAAGGCTAGATTTTTGGGACTAGTAACTCAACCTGGAGCCCATTGCTTGTGTGCTTGGGATCCAGCTATGGCAAGAATGCAGTCAAATCAGAAAAAAGCCAAGAATTGATTGTAATAAATTAATTGTGATTACACAGCCTCTCCTATTAACTGGCACCCACTGTACCTGGATATATAATCACAGACTACATCTTTTCTTACAAATTCTGTCCATGGCTTGCTCTTTGTTTCCTTCCACGGTACTCGCTGTTGACGGTGGCTACTGTATCTTACCTCTTAGAAACTGAAAGGAAGTATGGTTTAAAAAAAAGTCCTATCTGATAAAAGAAAACATAATTTTATGGGCCATGCTGAATCGCTCTGTTGCCAAGTCGAGTACAAGCCCCTCTTTTAAGGCTGTGTTTAAATATAGGTTGAAATATATTTAATTTTAGAACAGTTCCTTGTATGTGGTGTGGAGTGTTGGTGAGAACCCATGTTGCAGAATATCTGAAAGAAAGACTTCTAAAAGGCCTCCTTTTCCCTCAGAGCTTCAACAGGTGGGGGATGTAAAGTTAGCAAACTATGCCTACTGGGGTTCACCTGCACTTAACCAAAATGCTTTTAATTAAATGAAATGTGTCAACACATAGGCTGACTAGATTCCCTGGATTAACTGAGGAAAAAAAAAGATGGGGCAGCTAAGGACACCCACTCACAAATGCAGCCTTGAATCATTAGAACAGGGAAGCTTTTGTTTAAGAAGGGACATGATACATAGCAGTGAGGAGCGAGAGAGTGGAAGAGACCTTTATTCACTTTCAAATCTTTTTCCAAGTTGTTCAGATATGAAGCCTAAAATCATCTTGAGGTTTTAGGCTATACAAAACCTTCACCTTCTCAGACGTTTCGTTCCTCATGGGAAGATGCTTCCCTTCAGGGACATCTGGATAAAGATGAGGTAATAGTGTACTAAAACCTGCACAGGTCATGGCAATTAACAGTAACCTCACAGTGCTTTAATATTAATTAGTGATTCCTGCTCTTCTTATAAGGGTCTCCCACTCCTGAGAGAATTCTTGGATTTGGTTAAATGGGATTGTATTGTTGACACAAACCCTGGCTCTGAGATGATAAATATAACAGCGTCTTCACTTTAGATGTAGAACAGGATGATGCAAGTTTTTTACGGTGCCGTTGTAGCAGGTGCAAGGAACTGAAATGATGAACTCAAGGAAATTGAATAAATGATCAGCACTCAACTCACACACAAACAGTGTAACTTAGGGTGCCTTTAAATAGGTTAACCCGGGACTACTGCACACTGGGGAGCAGGAATGAGTGTGACAGTCCAATTCTTATTAATTTGATTCCTCACTGAACAGTTATTTGAAACGTAAGATAGAAGAGTGTTGCGCTGCGATATTTCAGTGAGAGGGTCAACTGTTTTAAATGACCCGGTTTTTACAGCTGGTGCTTACTTACAAAACAGCCGCCTTTTACACTGTGGACTACTCTCTTCTGGAAATGCTATCTAACGTATGTTGTAGGGACACTGTTCTCGTGTTGTTCTTCTCCTACCTCTCTCACTGCTCTCTCTCAGTCTTTCCTGCTGGCTCTTTCCTTGTGGGTGTCCTTCAAGGTTTTGTTCTGAGTGCCCTTCTCTTCTAACTTCCCTGAGAAGTTCATCTGCTCTCTGACTTCAATCCATTACTTAATTGTATTTATTAAGTGCTTACTGTGTTCAGAGCACTGTACTAAGCACTTGAGAGAGTACAAAATAGAACTCATTCATTCAATTCAATTTATTGAGCACTTACCATGTGCAGAGCACTGTACTAAGCATTGGGAGACTACAATACAACAATAAACAGGCACGTTCCCTGCCCACAAAGAGCTTACCATCTAGAGGGGGACACCAACTTCAATATAAATAAATAAATTATGGATGTGAACATAAGTGTTGTGGGGATGAGGGTGGGACAAATAAGGGATTCAAATCCAAGTGCAAAGGAAATGCAGAAGGCAGTGGAAGTGGGATTTCAGCTACGACTTTTATGAAATGACTCCCAAATCGACGTCACTAGCCCTGACCTCTCATCTCTTCTGCAATCTACCATTTCCTCTTGCCTCCAGGACAGCACCTTAAGCCTAATATGTCAAGAACTGATCATATCTGTGGGACAGGAACTGCATGCAACTTAATTAGCTTGCATCAACCCCAGAGTTTCGAAAAGTACTTGACAGATAGTGAGCACTTAACAATAATAATAATAATAATAATGATAATAATAAGTGATTACATTTGGTACAGAGCTCAACTATACATAGTCACACTCACACACACAAACACACACACACACACACACACACACACACACTCACATGTTTGCTGCCATAGGGGTCCCAAAGATATTCTGTTCTGTGATTATAGTTCTGTAGTGTGTTCCTACTAGATGCAGGTGCGGGACACTTTACAGTTTCCCCACAACACACCCACTCACACAGTGAGTTAGATTTCATTGTCTCATTCAATACTTTTGTATCTTTACCCAGCACTTAGTATCAGTGCTTAAGCTAAGTACTTATTATTATTAATAATAATTATTATTATTAATAATTATGGTATTTGTTAAGCACTTACTGTGTGCCAAACACTGTTCTAAGGGCTGGGGTAGATATGAGGTAGTCAGACTGCCCCACATGGGACTCACAGACTTAATCCCGATTTTACAGATGAGGTAACTGAGGCACAGAAAAGAGAAGTGACTTGCCCGAAGTCACACAGCTGATAAGTGGCAGAGCCGGGATTAGAACCCACGATTTCTGACTCCCAAGTTCGTGCTCTTTCCGTTAAGCCATGCTGCTTCTCAATGAATATAGTAATAATAACAAAAATAAAAATAATCCGCAACAGATATGGATATGGTAAGCAACAGGTTATCATCTTCCCAATAGAGACTCTGATGAGTTTACGGTGATCTCTTTCCTTGTAGCATCTTTTTTCATTCCTTCAATCATTTTTGTCACCAATTACCAGTTTCTCCTCCTCTTTGAATTGTCATGGGGCAACTCAAAATATTACTCTAATGAGTATATGGCCAGTGCAGAATAGTGAGTAAGAATTGCTCCCCTATTCTCGCATAGCGTATACCTGAAGATATACCCCAGTATTATGTTGGCTTGTTTAATAATGATATAATGATATTAAATTTCAGATTTTTATTTCTCTAGTGGAAAATTATGTCTCCCAAGTCTCTTTTTCTGAATTTGAGCTATCCATTTACACCACCCTGTATTTGGAGTGTCTGCTTTTCATTCAATAATGCACCACCTTACACTGTGCTTCTTTCTAAACACTTTTGTTTATTCAGCACAGCCTTTGGACAGCTGGAACATCTGTTTGGGAAGGAAAGAGAAGTCAGCCTGAAGTCTAAGATTGACATCTACTGTGCTGTTGTCACCCCATTACTGCTATACAGGCAGGAGACTTGGGCAGAAGTCATATGGCATTTCATACAAACAACTTGACCGATTCTCCCTACGTTGTCTGAGGATGAAAGCTGAAAATGTCAAGATTCCATCCCAAGTGCCGCAGTTCTGCAACTTTTTAGAGTGGTAGACATTAAAGTGATGATGATCAAAGGTGAGGTCATCTGATACAATGAATGGAAACCCAGTATGGACTTTTACAGAGCTTAACCCTGGTGTACGTTCAAGAGGTGGCCAGAGGAAAACAGCGCAAAGATGTATTGAAGTCCAACCTCCACTGCACTTCATCAACCTTGGTTGGGATCAAATAGATTGTGAGCCCTGCAGCGACAGGGCCTATGTCCACTTTGACACCTTGTAACTACCTCAATGCTTAGCACATATATAAGCCCTTCATACATGTCATAATAATAAGAATAATAACTCAGAACAATGAAAACTAGATTTCTAACTTCAAAGTTTAAGGGGCAGGAGAGGAAGGAAGAACTGAAAAAACAAGTGTGTTTTAATTGACAATGACCCCCAAGACAGTGTTTGGTTGAGGTATTTTGTTCAACTGGTTGCATTTATGAGAAATCAGTCAATTATTTAAATTGTCAAAGTAAATGTTTCCACAAAAATAATGAAAGCATTATTATTTGAACCTCCCACCTTCTTAGTTTCAAAAATATCTCTTAGAGCTGCTTAAAACCAGTCATTACATAGTTTTTATATCAGATGTGTAGGAAGCAGAACCATTCAGTGAATCATATATTTTACATACAGGAATGATTACAGTAGCTACCATGTTAGCAACTAGAAGTTTATGCCTAGAGTACAGAGAGCTATCAGGATGACAGCAGCATAAAAGGTGATGAGAAGGGTATGGCTCCCTAATGGGTTGGCACATTTTGCCCTACAAAAAACATTCAAGCAAAATCCTTCAAGATGATATTAAAATCCTATACTTTTTATTGGCTAATGATCGATCTTCTCATAGTTTAAACTACTAGGTCACCCGATCTCCTGAGCAGGAGGTGGTGCTGGGGAAGAGAAGGGTGAGACTTTCAATGAAACTCTGGAGGAAGGAATCCAGGCCAACCACGTGTGCTTTTTCCTCCCCTATCCTGGCTCATTTCCTGGGCCCTGGAGTCGGGGAAGCAGGAAAATGTATTTTCCTCTCCTGTCCCAGCTCATTTTCCCAGGCTCCAGGTTGGCAGCTGCAGCGGGGGAAACAGGAAAATGTGTTTTCTTCTGCTATCCTGGCTCATTTTCCCAGGATGTTCCTCACGGCTGCCCCTACCACACTCGGGACTGCGGGTGGGAAGGGAGCCAGATTGGGCTTTCCCGGCAGTGTACCGAGAGCTCAGGCAGGTTCTTGTAGCCCAAAGAGATATAAGATTTTATATACATATTATATAGCACATATTATATTTTCGATATAAAGATATTTATTAAATATATATATTTAAGTTATCTTAAATCAAATTACATCAATAATTAAGAGCGGGCAGAAAGATGAAACAAAAAGCTTTGTATTTGCTTTCTTTTTATTTGACACTAAAAAAACCCAATATCAATCCCCCAAGACCAGCAGTGGTCTGAGGCAAGAACAACCCTAGATTGGCAAGTGCTGTGGTCACTGTCCGGCCCAGTGGGGCAGCACAGAGGGAGAAGGTGCCACGTTGGGGGCAGATTTTGTCATAAAACTGGGGCAGAGGGGGAGTTGTGGCATCATGTTGATTACTAGATAAACCCCTTCACTTCTGGTTTGATGGAAGTGATAGGACACCCCGAAAGCTCGCTGTGGGCAGGGAATGTGTCCATTTATTGTTATATTGTACTCTCCCAGGCGCTTAGTACAGTGCTCCTCTAGACAGTGAGCTTATTGTGGGCAGGGATTGTCACTCTTTATTTCTGTATTGTACTTTCCAAAGCACTAGTACAGTGCTCTGCACAGAGTAAGCACTTTATAAATGTGATTGAATGAATGATTTGCACACAGTAAGTGCCCAATAAATATGACTGAATGAATAAATGACATTCATAAGGCAAACAAATGCCTCTTTTCCTATCGCACCCCTGTCAATGACTCTAGGGTTGTACTTTGTAGGTCTCTTCATTTCAATTCACTTTTGAGTAGTAGTGCATAACCCAGTCTCAGGTGCACCCCATTCAGCAATGACATGGGAGTATTTATAATGTAACACCACCAGCTATCATTATATGTTTTAATTTATCATTGAGTGATGAACAGCTGGCCAACTACCTTCCATACCCATTGAGGAATCCTCAAACCAATAAGATGAAATGGTCCATTCAGCTGTTGAACACCTTTGAGGCTTCCTTCCAAAGTGACCAATATGGACAGCGGTCTCGTGAAATGGAAATATGGCTTCTAGTAACTGTTCAAACATCATGAATGTAACCACCCCCTTCTGAGGAGTGAGAAGAAGAAATCCATTTTGGTGACTTGATCTGGTCTAGTCAAAGCTGATGTGCTTCTTTCAATGCACCAACATGGAGTTCTTCTGCACCACTCTGGTCACCCCCTGGACATGTGGATGGTGGAGTAAGAACAAAGTGACCCATATTTGATCTAGTGATCCAAAAAATGGTCCATATCCAATTTCATGTTCCAAAATAATCTCTAAAAAATGTCATCCTCGATCTGAGGATGGGTGGAGGAGAATAGAAGGTGAGGGGATAGATGCGTGAAAGGAACTGAAATTTGACATGGAAATATTGACTCTCTAAAGACTGAAAAATGAATTGAGTCACATTTCCACCTGGGAAGCCCCAGTTCCATTTCTCTACATCAGCCCACCCTATTGGAACCTGCACTAAACCAGTGCCATCAGATTGGTTCTACTGTAGGTATATATACCTATATCTATATCTATATTTAGGTACCTAGTTATAATCATAGTAGAGCTATGTTGAGTACAGCTGGCCTATATATACCTATATCTATATCTTCAACTATATCTAGTTACATCTAGTTATAGGATATAGTGGTCCTACATAACCAGGACCACTAGGACCTAGGTATAACTAGGTACCTAGTTATAGATATAGATATAGGTATATATAGGCCAGTTATACTCAACATAGCTCTACTATGATTATTTCAACCCTTTGGATTTGAAACCTCGTGAATCAAATTATTCAGATGATGAAGGTGCTATGGGGAAAATATCATTTTAAGAATGTTCAAATTCTAATGCCATTATCATCTGCTTGTTAATGAAACTTCAAAGTCAAGTCTAGAATAGGATTTTTGCTGATTTTGCTGGAGAAGGAGTCCAGTGGTTTCTCTAAAGCCTTTTGGGGGGCTTTAATGAGTATTTAACCTCAATGTATTTGAACTTGGGTTGCATGACCAGTAGTCAATTTTCACTAGAAGGACTTTTTTTGATCCTGAAAATCTGTAGCTGTGTCATCAGCTCCTTCTTAATTATACCATATTCTTTACATCTGTCCTGCTAAATAACTCTAATTGAAATAGCACCGGCGTGAATTTTTGTAATGTTCCCCCCAAGACATCCCGAAAGTGACTCACACGAGAAAACAGACTGAAGTCACAGCTGGAAGCACGTCAAGGATCATTTCCATTTTTACATGATTAATTTGAATTTAATATCTTAAATCAAAACCTGATTAATTTAAATAAAATTTTGATGGTGCCCTGCTTCTAATATACATTGCAGTAATTAGATTCAGCTTAATGTGATTTTTTTTACATAATTAAAAAAAAGAGGAAGTCAAGTGTAACAATGCAGTGTTGATACAAATCTGTCTAAATATATATAAGGATTATTGCGTAGGATATCACTCAGGTACCAGTAGGTTTTTTCAGAGGGAAGAGATACTAAAGGTCAGTAATTTGAAGTGTTTACACTGAGAATACCATCTTTTGACACGTCACTGTTTAATCTGATTTTTTTTTCCAAAGTACAGTACTGTATGCATTTCAAATTCTAGATAAGTAATAGCATTAATGTTCATTTAGGAGCAAACTTAATGGAGCACAACAGGCTAACATGAGGTGTCATGCTTGCTGGAAAATCCAAGCTGAAAATAACACAATCTCAGCAATGAAGGACCGCCCCCTCGTCTATCATGAAGGTTCCTGGCATCATTCCTTCCTAAACCAGAATGTAAAACCTAGGCTTATATCTGTGCCCAGAGAAAAGTAATTTAAACAAGGTTCAATCTCATTTATTTGAAGTGGTCAGTCTCTGGAGAGTTCTTGATTCAAAAATCTTTATTTAGGAAGTTCAGTAAAATACATCATCCTTGTTTTTTGTTTTTTGTCTTTTTTACAATAATTTCTCCTACCCACCTTTAATGGAACAAACTATTTTGGCTACAAAATTGAGTGAATGAGTTTGATAATTTTCTTCATTTTCCAAATAGCAATAGCAAGTGAAAAAAACCAGGAAAAACAAGGCAGGGGAAGTTCTCTGAATGTGTTATGAAGGATGAAAAGGTTTTCCTGTTTCAATTTAAAAGAAAAAGTCAACTCCCTCTTCTGCAGACCAACAATGCACTAGCCCAAAGGATACTTGATTTCCTCAGTTTTAATTCCTTTAGAGATAATTCAAAGTGCCCAAATGGTAGACCTCCTATGTCATCTCTCATTAAATCTTAGGTGGTTCTCTGTAGAAAATAACTGAATTTATGTGCCTCAATTGATACAGAGAAGAACTGTAGGATTCCTTCTATTACATGCTGGTTATGCATTTTATAAATGGGTGGATCTACCTTTTGGATATTTACAATTCTGCCACCCAATATCACTTGCAGAATGCAAGCAACCACCTCAATATTCAATAAATCCATAGGAGATATGGATTTGAGTAGATCTCAGTGTAAATTTGCCAGCTTGTGTCTGACTAGTTCTGCAAGTACAGTACTTCATCTGTTGACTTGAATATAAATTTCAGGAAAATAAGTTATTTTTCATCACTAAGAGATGAAGATTGTGAATTTTTAACTGACAGCCAAGGCTTCTGATGACAATCAACAATTTAATTTCTTCTAAGTTTATATATTCTTTTTCTCAACATATACCACCAAACCAATCTAAAAATAACCAACGAGTGTTTATATAGGGAGAGAGGAAGTTACCAGTTACTTTTTTTAAAATGCCCAATTTAAAATCAAAACAAAATTAATCAGGATAAACTATCTATAATGAATCACAAATCACCATTCTGTTCAGAAATATGTGTGTGTGTATGTGCATGCGTGTATGTGTAATCTTTTCCTGTAGTAGAAGTAAAATACTTAGAAATGGTTACATTAGACTACTGACTCCTAGGAGAAGATTACAGATCTTCCATATTCAACAACATGAATCAAAACTCTTAGGCAACAGGCTAACTTTCTTTCCTTTTTTTTTTCATTCAAGGCAGCAGGGACTGCTTGTTGTGTAGGCTACGATTTAGATGGCTAATTGAAAGTAAGCAGTGGTAGGCTGCTTCCTTGGTGAAATATATTACCAAGACAATCTTATCTGAAATTTAGAGAGTTATTTTCAATTTGTAAATGCAGTATTCATTTCTACCAGATAAAGCACTCTTAAAAATCCCAGACCTGGGTATGGCTTGGGCACTGTTATAACCACATACACCCCCGCCCTTCCCCCTTCGTCCCCCATTATGGCAATCTAGCTATGAAACAGTTTCACTACAAAATCCTCGGTCCCCGGATAAAAAGACTTAGCTGTGAACAGAACGCTGAGAACTGTCCGCCGATGTGACTCAGGCAAGATACCTAACTTGCCCACAGTGTCTTCTTTATGCCAAAGCTCCATCTTTTAGAACATCACCTTTGTAAATTCATCTCTTGCCTACCACGTGAAGAAAATCCTGGCTTTTGTTTCTCCATTATAATAGATGTAAATTAATGTTTTGCTATTGTTTGTTGCTGTAATCATAGAGGCAAGTATATGTTCCTAACAGCTATCTTATTTTCAATTTGCAAAGCATACTGTGCTTAATCCCAAGAGATAGTCTGCGGTTCTAGATATGAATTTAAACAGATAATTAGTCCTGAGTAGGGGGCTCTCCCTGAGAAGGGAATAGCACAGTGTTGCTAGGTCCATAGGGGCACTGTGAAGAGGTCCCAGGCTGGTCACAGTTCCTTTCCTAGTTTATTACTCTCTCTCTTATGTTCTGCTCCTTTGTGTGAATCAGCTTATTTGGTCATGAAAATTTAAATCATGTCAGTACTAGAAACAAGGACTTTTTTGTTATTTTTTAAAGGTAAATACATCTATATCTCTCTACATATATATCCAGCATCCAAAGAGGCAATAGAATTGCCTTTTGCTTGCTGACAGAGTCTTTCATTTCATTTCATTAATTTCTTAGGAATCTTTTTAATTGCCTAAAAAATATTAGGGGACACAGAACAGAGAGAACTGAATGGAAAATGCATGTCTAATGAAGGTCTATAGAAGCCAGCCACCAAGATAAGTTCAGTTGTTTATGTGACATGGAATTCAACCCATCAGTCAGTCATATTTATTGAGCACTTACTGTATACCAAGCACTGTACTACTTACTATATTAGAGAAGCAGCATGGCATAGTGGATAGAGCATGGGCCTAGGACTCAGGAGGTCATGGGTTCTAATTGTGGCCACTTGTGTGGCTTTGAGCAAGTCAGTTTGCTTCTCTGTGTCTCAGTTACCTCTTCTGTAAAATGGGGATTGAGACTGTGAGCCCCACCTGGGACAGGGACTTTGTCCAACCCAATTTGCTTGTATCCACCCCAGTGCTTAAAACAGTGCCTGGCACATAGTAAGCACTTAACAAATATCATGATTATAATTATTATTATTACTTGCTTAGGAATACAGTGATTTCTAAGTCATTTTTGTGCTTTAGCTCACTGCATTTTATGCTTAGGTAATAAATCTTCTGCCTTTATGTGGTATTGTCTGACATGCCCAGTGTTTAAAAAGCAGACTATCACTCAGTGGTAATTACTGAATTACTTACTGCCAAACACCATTCTAAGTGCTTGGAAGAGTATAATTCAATATCATTGGTAGACATGTTCCCTGCCCACAAGGAGCTTACATTCTAGAGAATGAAGCAGGCATGAAATGAATTATGGTTATGTACATGTGCTGTGGGGCTGAGGATGAGGTGAATATCAGGAGTGCAAAGGGAACAGAGCCAAGGGCAAGGCTTATATAGGAAGGCTAGGGAGTAGGGGAAAAGAGGAATCAAGTAGGGAAGGCCTCTTCTAGCAGTTGTGATTTCAATAAGGCTTTGAAGGTGCGAAGAGTGGTGATCTGTCATAAAAAAAGGTCCGGAGAGTGTGAGGGGAGGGGAGTTCCAGACCAGAGGGAGGACATGGGCAAGGGATTGGTGGTGACAGGATCGGTGAGATAGGTGAACTTGAGGTAAGGTACAGTGTGTGTTGGCTTTAGCGAATGAAGACTAATTAGCCATGTTCAACCTGACCACTTTGGAGGCATAGTAACAGCATGAGCCCAGGTTACACAGTGGTCTCCGCACATTTCAATGTGGTAGTTTGACGCCTGCCTTTACCTGGACAATGAAAGGGCAGGATCCATGTCTTTTAGAATTTTGCTCACAGGTTTTCATTTGGAGCCCACAGGAGTCTGTGCAGAGATTACTGGACAATACAGAATTTTCAGAACACTTGAATTTTTTAATGGATGGAAATACTAGAGCATTTAGTTTTTTAATCTGCAAAACATTTTTCCCTCTCATAACATCATAATAATAACAATTATGGCATTTGTTAAATGTTTTCTATGCACCAAGCACTATTCTATGCTCTGGATAGCATTAAATGAATCAGACTTCACCCAGTTCCTGTTCCACATGGGGCTCACAGTCTAAGTAGGAATTTCCCTGAAAAAAATCTTGTCACCTTATCTGTGGATTGTTTAGATTCACTGAACATTGCAAAATCTTTGCTCTCCAATTCAAATTTTGTTCAATGTAAAGTTCAAATGTTGGCATTATTACCTTGACATTAGTGGAGTCTTGAATTTGTTCTTGTCTGTTTCCAGTTCTCACCTCATTAGCTATACATTTTTTTAAGTTTTAGTTATTTAAAAGTTAATAAATTTCAAGTTCAGAGATGCCACTGAAACAACCTCTTTCTTTTCAGTTGAGAATGATCTGTGTAGTTTTGAGATAGCGGGGCTTTTTTCAACCTATTTTTGCATGTTCAACCCTTTAGGGAAATAAAGCTGGCTTTTCTCTGGAAATTCTTCAGAGCCTTTCCTACAAGCCCCTAGAAACAAACGCAGCATCGGAAATGAGAAATTACAGTATCTCAGTGTAAAATCATGTGATTTGGCAGGTGAACCAAAGTTAAAGTTGACAAGAACAATGATCCAACACTGTGACCGCAAAACCAAAACTATTTCCTGTCCCTCATGTCTCCTCCCTTTTCTTCAACTCTTTCTTCACAAACTATTGTTGAAAATTATACCTGGGGCCCCCATCCTCATCAAGCAGCTCTTCTTGAGAAAAAGAAGAATGGCCCTTTCGTTTCAAGGTGATTAGAGCTTGAAATAAGCCTCTCTTTGCCGGGCTTCACCTCCTTCTTAATACATAAGCAGATGTGATAGGCTCATAGGCTCATAGAGGATTGCACGGCTAAGGATTTGAAGCTCTGGTCCTTCCAATTCAGGCTCATGTCCTAGAAGAAGCCCTCCGTACACTGTTTAGTTACATTGTGAATACACTGAGCTCCTGTCTCAATTGGTTATTGCAGAACTGAGATTTCCTTTTTCATTTCATTACCCCAAAGTATATCGTAAAACTCTATTTGAGGGATCAAATGTATCAGTCAAGCGGAGGTATTTATTGAGCACTTACTGTGTACAGAGCACTGAACTAAGTGCTTGGGAGAACATAATTCAACAGAGTTGGTAGACATGTTCCCTGCCCCAAAAGAGCTTGCTCCTAAGACAATGACCAATGTCATTCTGGGGCAGTTTTGTGGCCCTCTAGACTAAAATTCTGAGATGCATCAAAATGGTAAGGGAAATGCTTTCTAATATCCCTGTCCTTCCCCCTATAGAGTCTTAATTTTCCATCTAGTAGCCCTCTGCTTGCTTACTTACTTACTGCATCCACTGTTCCAAGAGAACATGATGGGCAACGATGAGAAACTGTAAGTAGTGCTGTGGAAATATTAGCAGAAGAACCCAGTCTTCCATTCAAGTTTTCAGTTCTAAAATCACTGTCGCCCGGACTGAGGCTCACCTGTTGTTTACGATGGGGAACTCCATCATCCTCATTGTAGACTTCACTTCCACGAATGTATCCAATACCCTGTTGAACCTACTAATATTTTCAGCCTGCACATTTCATGTGCTAACACATTTTACATGTCTGTCACCTGATGTCTGAAGAAACCCTTTTGGAGATTTCATTGTAGGATGCCTTTTGGGGTAAGGTTCTTCAATTATTAATTTATTTACCAACTCTGTTGTAGTGTACTCTCCCAAAGCACTTAGTACAGTGGTCTGCACACAGTAAGCACTCAATAAATACCATTGATGATGATGGTGATGAATCAGTCTTTAAGGAAGGTAAAATTATGATTCTATTGTATTTAAATCCCTGCTGCTGGCTGGTAGTTTAATGCATCTATTTGACTAAGGGAATCAGAGTGTAGTGGTGGCATTTGAAGTCTGGACGCCTTTATTTTCAGTCTTCAGACTTCAGAGATGTTAAATGGGAATAATCTTGCCTGTTCTGTGAGCACTGATAATCTTTTGGGAGTTCTATGTGGATATGCACTGCTGCCTTGATGACCCCCAGTACATGAAAATCCCATTAGTCGTAATGTACAATCCACATGTAAATGAAGGGAACGTCAGACTCCAGTCTTTCATTTTTGCACTCAATAGTTTTACTCAGGAGGAGATACTTGTAAAGATCAACAACGAGAAAACTGTCCCAACATGAATGGCACTCTGGTCAGTGTATCTCCATGCACAGTGAAAATTTCTGTGAAACTTCCAGTACTCTGCAATGAATGACCACAAAATAGCATTAATTTACCAGGTCCTCTGAAAAAACACCCATTCTGGTAGAGCAAAACAATAAAAAATATCATTCTTCAAGTAACACTTTTCCATTCTGTTTCACTAATGCACTGTATTCAGTAGTAATGCATCCTTGGATTCACCAAAGAGTTGGCAGATTTCCACAGGCCTTGGTCAGTTCATTCACATGACAGTGATACCTCAGTCACAGTGTATGCTATTCTTGAACAATGATACCATAGGTAGTATATTTAACCTGGCAACAAGCATCCTGATCAAGTACAAATGTCAGCTAAGAAGCAGAATGGCCTAAAGAATAGAACACAGGCCTGGGTGTCAGAAGGACCTTGCTTCTAATCCCAGCTCCTCCACTTGTATTCTGTGTGATCTTGGTCAAGTCATTTCACTTCTCTGGGCCTCAGCGACCTCATCTGTGAAATGGTGATTAAGGACATGAGCCCTGTGTGAGATATAGTCTGTGCCCAATTGATTAGCTTGTATCTACCCCGACGCTTGTTACAGTGCCTGGCACAGAGTAAGCAATAAGGTTTTTCTTTTTAAATTTGTTTTTGGAAGGCCATCACTTTCTGCTTGGGGAATGGAACTAGACTCAGCTGTAAATTAGCCCATTATATTTTACAGTTGGTTGAAAAAGGAACATTTGCTTTGAATTTTTCCCAGTTTGTTGTTATATGTTTGCAAAATAGCATTTTGAAGCACTTGTAAAACTATTTATTTCAATATTTCCTTCACTCTTTTGGCCAAAATATTGTAGCGGTCACTAAAAGATTAACTTCTCAGAAGGTCAGTTGTTCATTGAAGAAGCTTTTGGTCAGTTGGAGAAAAAAAATCATACTGGAACCTCTGAAGGCTAAGAAACCGATGTTCAAATTTTCATAAAATTTGAACTTGAGAGAGAGACAGGAAGAAAGTGAAAGGCAGTGCAGGATACAGGTGAGTAAAGAGTAGCAGAAACAATGTTATTCCATTGGATGGGAATGACAGGTTGGATTGAGTTCATCCTGATCCTGGAATAGAGAGAAACAAGAAAGAAGAAGATACTAATGTAGGAAAAGAGGAGTAGGAGGAAAGAGATGTCTGATGCAGATTGTAAACTCCCTGATTACAGGGATCATTTGTACAAATTCTATTGTATGGTTCTTTCCCAAATAGTACAGAATTCTGAACACAGCACACTCTTAATAAATGTTATTGATTGATTGATTCATGTCCACTCAAAGAGCTGCTTAGCAGAGAAGAATGCCAGAAAGAATGCTCATCACTTGGGGTCCAGGAATAAATTCAATAGGATTCTATTTTGAAATGATATGCTGGTACCTGATGTCACCCAGGAATTATGCAAATAAGAAGATGTCATAGGAAATGCCAAATTTGAGCAAATCCCCCATGCACATACAAAAACAAGTTGAGGCAAATGAACTCTCCTGTCAGTTTGGAGACTTTAGAGTGGAGAACCTACCTGCCTGAAGAGATTGGTTAGAGTGATGGTGGTTTGCTCAGCATGCCTCCCACCCTCTGTTTCCTCTCAATCATGTTACTCCTGGGACACAGAATGCAACAATCAAGTAGGTGAGCCAGGAAGCAGCCCAAAGCATAGTGTATGCCAAGGTTTTTTCATGGAAGAGCCATTTGTAGCTGATGTGAACACAACATAGTCCCAATACTGTTCCACGATGCTGAGACATTTTTGTGCAGCATGATCTCGGGCAAGTCACTTCCCTGTGGCTCACTTTCCTCATCTGTAAAATGGAGATTCCATACCTTAGAATGTGATCCCCATGTGCCACAGCGGCTTTCTGATCTGCTTTTATCAGGACTAAGAATCTGGTTGTCCTGCTGGTGTGAGAGCAGGAACAGGGATGGGAGTTCATGCTAGAACAGAGGAACCGACTCTAGGCAGACATCGGCACCAACCAGGCCAGTTACAGGAGCTGTTGCGGGCGAGTGGGCAACCCTGCCTTCTCAGTGGCAGCTACAGTCCTCTTCCTCTGCCCTCATGACTCTATTTCCTCTCACATTTGTATGGGATGAGGACAATAATATTGACTAATCTACCGACTGCCCATTACCTGCCCAGCTCTGAACTGGGTGCTGGAGGAGTTACCAGGAGAAGATATCAGACACAGCCACTAGCACTGTCCCACCCAGAGCTCACAGTCTAAGAGGGAGGGAGAGCTGGGAGTAATAGTAAAATCATTACTATCATTATTATTATTACCTGGACAGCAGTTGCCTCGGAAGACACTGCAGTCTTTGCTACCCATATCAGCCAACTATTATTCAGGACTTCTCTAGACTGTAAGTTTATTATGTGCAGGGAATCTGCTAATTCAGTTGTATCCTACACTCCCAAGTAATAATAATGATAATAATGGCATTTATTACACGCTTACTATGTGCAAAGCACTGTTCTAAGCGCTGGGGAGGTTACAAGGTGATCAGGTTGTCCCACCCTGCGCTCACAGTCTTAACCCCCATTTTACAGATGAGGGAACTGAGGCACAGAGAAGTTAAGTGACTTGACCAAGGTTACACAGCTGACAATTGGTGGAGCTGGGATTTGAACCCGTGACCTCTGACTCCAAAGCCCTTGCTCTTTCCACTGAGCCACGCTGCTTCTCTACTTAGAAGCCACTTAGTGGCTCTCTACTTAGAGCCACACTACTTAGTATAGTGCTCTCCACTTAGTAAGTACTCAATAAATACCACTGATTGATTGATTGATTGACCAGTCCATTCTCCTGGAATGGTCTGGGTGGTAGCTTGGGTCCAAAACCTTCCCCATTGATGGCATAGCCCCAACATGTTTTCCAATCCCCAAAAAACTCCAGTGGTTGCCCATTCACCTCTGCATTAAACAAAACCTCATCACCATTGGCTTTAAAGCACTTAATCACCTTGCCCCCTCCTACCTCACCTCACTATACTCCTAGTACCACCCAGCCCACACACTGTGTTCCTCAAATGCTAACCTTCTCACTGTACTGAGATCTCGTTTATCTTGCCGCTGACCTCTCACCCATACCTTACCACTGGCCTGGAATGCCCTCCCTCCTCATATCAGACAGATAATTTATCTCCCCCACTTCAAAACCTTATTGAAGGCACATCTCCTCCAAGAAGCCTTCCCTGACTAAGCCCTCCTCTCCTCTTCTCTGACTCCCGTCGGCACCACTCTTACTTGCTCCTTCATTCATCCTCCCTCCCATATCCACAGCACATATGTATATATCTCTATATCTATATGTATATATAATCTCTCTCTATATATATTATTATTATTATTATTATCGTATTTATCGAGCTCTTACTGTGTGCAGGGCACTGTACTAAGCACTTGCAAAGTACAAGTTGGCAAATAAGTGATCCTGACTGAGTTCTCCACTAGCGAAAGATTCCAACCATTAAGGCCTGTAAATACCTTTTTCCACCTCAAGGGTCTGGATATTTCTGTGAGGGCCTTCTTGGCCAAGAACATTCATCTCCACGTGGTCAAAGTGTACTTTTTAGACCTGAATTATCCAGACAGTTCCCTCCAGCCTTTCCTCTTTCCCACACACCCACTTAAATAACCTTGTTAATACATCAACTAGGCTTCCAGGGGCTCGGGTGACATATTAACCCAAACCATCACTGACCCCTGGGGACTCGGTGGATCCTGGGGCTCCCAGCCAAGTCATCTAATTTGGAGATCCGAAGTTCAGCTCCCTGAGCTGACGCCCCCCCCGCCCCCCACAAGTTTCCTGTCATGGTCACCCTTCCAGAACCAGCACCTCAGCTGGTCAATTGATTGATTGAATCAATCAATCAATATATATAAATATATATATTTATTTATATTAATGTCTGTCTCCCCCCAAGACTGTGAGCTCACTGTGGGCAGGAATATGTCTGTTTGCTGTTATATTGTACTCTCCCAAGTGCTTAGTACAGTGCTTTGAATACAGTAAGCTCTCAATAAAGACGATTGAATGAATGAATGAACAGGAAGAACTGGGGTAAGAACTCAGGTCTTCTGATTCCCAGAACAGTTCAGTTTCCACTGAACCAGCAACAGAATAGTGAGAAGCAAAAAGAGAGATCATAAAGGAGAGGGAGTGAACTATCCAAGGAGTTAGAGAATCCCATGGATTATCTGAACATTTACTTGCAACTCAATCAATCAATCAATCAATCGTATTTATTGAGCGCTTACTATGTGCAGAGCACTGTACTAAGCGCTTGGGAAGTACAAATTGGCAACACATAGAGACAGTCCCTACCCAACAGTGGGCTCACAGTCTAAAAGGGGGAGACAGAGAACAGAACCAAACATACCAACAAAATGAAATAAATAGGATAGAAATGTACAAGTAAAATAAATAAATAAATAAATAAATAAATAGAGTAATAAATATGTACAACCATATATACATATATACAGGTGCTGTGGGGAAGGGAAGGAGGTAAGATGGGGGGATGGAGAGGGGGACGAGGGGGAGAGGAGGGAAGGGGTTCAGTCTGGGAAGGCCTCCTGGAGGAGGTGAGCTCTCAGTAGGGCCTTGAAGGGAGGAAGAGAGCTAGCTTGGCGGAGGGGGAGAGGGAGGTCATTCCAGGCCCGGGGGATGACGTGGGCCGGGGGTCGACGGCGGGACAGGCGAGAACGAGGTACAGTGAGGAGATTAGCGGTGGAGGAGCGGAGGTTGCGGGCTGGGCAGTAGAAGGAGAGAAGGGAGGTGAGGTAGGAGGGGGCGAGGTGATGGACAGCCTTGAAGCCCAGGGTGAGGAGTTTCTGCCTGGTGCGCAGATTGATTGGTAGCCACTGGAGATTAACCCAAACCATCACTGAGTAACCATCATTACTCGGTGGGTAATGTGATCCTTTTTTTACAGTGTTTCTTAATCGCTTGTTATTTGCCTGGCACTATTCTAAATACTGGAGTAGATGCAACCTAATCAAGTTTGACACCGTCCCTGTTCCACAGGAGGCTCACAGTCTTAACCCCCATTTTATAGATGAGGTAACAGGCAGAGAGTAGTGAAGTGGCCCAAGGTCACACAGCAGACAAATTGTGGAGCTGGGATTAGAACCCAGGTCCTTCTGACTCCCGGGCCTGTGCTGTATCCACTAGGCAAATCTGCTTCAGTGTCTTCTCGGACCTTTTTCCCAGGCAGACAAAAATTAGTCCCTATTAACATCCTATTCAACACTGATAGTATCAGAATAATAAAATAATAGTAATGGTATTTGTTAAGCACTTACTATGTGCCAAACACCATTTTAAGCGCTGGGGTAGTTACAGGGTAGTCAGGTTGTCCCACGTAGGGCTCACAGTTTTAATCCCCATTTTACAGATGAGGGAACAGAGGCACAGAGAAGTTAAGTGACTTACCCAAAGTCACACAGCTGATAAATTGCAGAGCTGGGATTAGAACCCACATCCTCTGATTCCCAAGCCTGTGCTGTTTCCACTAAGCCGTGCTGAAGCACCATCTCCTGAGGTCCAGGCCTTTAGAAGCCTCCCTCTCACACTCCCTCTTCTCCTACCCCAGTGCTGTCCTCCTCGCCTTTGACCAGATTCCTAGCTGAAGAGTTACGTGATTCCCCCATTGGGAAGCACCCAGGGAACAAGGCTGAATTCAATCAGTGGTATTTGTTGAGCTTCTATTGCATGAAGAGCACTGCACATGGAATCAATCAATCAATGGTATTTATTCAACATACTGTGTGATGAGCACTATACTAAGTGCTTAGCTCGTAAGATCATTGTAGGCAAGGAATGTTTCTGTTGTACTCTCCTAAGCACTTAGTACAGTGCTCTGCACACAGAAAGCGATCATTAAATGTGATTGACTGGTTGATTGAGAGTAGAATACAACAGAATTGGTAGACATGCTCCATCACTCATACCAAACTTAGAGTCTGGGTAGGGGGACACAGGCAATATATAAATAAATTATTTATGGATACCAACCTAAGTGCTGTGGGGCTGAGGTGGGGTGAATCCCGAATGCTCCAAGGGTATTGAAAGACTACCAACTAAACAAAAGGCAGGGTCCCCCTCCTCAATGGGCTTATAATCTACTTTATAGAAAAACACAGCTTCTAGCCTCAAGGGGCTTTCATTCAAAAAATATACGCAGTTGCTCACCCAGCCATGAGCTACTTGAAAAGTTGTCTTGATTAATGGTTTATCAAGTCAAACATTAACCAGTACATATCTGGGAATATCATCTGCCCAGGATGAGGGCCCAGGCTTCAGGAATCAGGGACTACATATTCTGGAAAGAACCTGCGTGTGACAAGTGACTATTTTACTTTGTGCATACACTTTTAAGAGAGTTAAGCATAAAAGAAAGAAAAATGAAAACAGGCAGTAAAAGACAACATCCGTTCTCATTTCAATTTCCTGGAAGCCAAGTGCGGTTGGCAGATGGTGCTCTTTTGTTTTACTAAATGAAATGATCAGATGTAAATATATACTCTATACAATACAGAAAGATATGGAATGAGGGAGTTTCTTTATGAGCTCAGAAATTTCCATACTATTTGGATTGTTTCTCTACTTTGCTTTGGTACAGTTCTGAGTGTTTAATGGCTAGTCACTACCAGCCTCGTATTCTAGACTGACTGCAGCTTGTTCACTGAAGGTTCAATCTGTCTGTTCAAGCTCAGTATTCCTCCCTGCTTGGTTTCATAGTCAGAGGGTACTGTGGATATCTCTCCCTGAAAGATGAAGCTCAGATCCCCAGTGATTTCTGATCATCAATGAATGAAAATAGGTATCTGCCTAATCTTCCTGTTGAGGTGGGTTGGGAGTGAGCTTGAATGATGACGGACGTACACTGACAAAGAGACTGATGAGGGTGCAACTTCATTAAGGAAATGCAATAGGGAATTGTCCTCCAGGGCAGGAGGCTCTACAACTGTGCCAAGAGAATGCCTAGCTCATCTGAATCAATCAACCTTCCTTTCCTTTAACTGTAAGGCCCACCCTTTTTTTTCTGTTTTTGTGGTATTTTTTATGGTATTACTATATAATAATGATAGCATTTGTTAGGCACTTACTATGTGCAAAGCACTGTTCTAAGTGCTGGGGGGATACAAGGTGATCATGTTGTCCCACGTGGGGCTCACAGTCCTAATCCCCATTTTACAGGTGAGGTAACTGAGGCTCAGAGAAGTTAAGTGACTTGCCCAAGGTCACACAGCAGACATATGGCAGAGTGGGATTCGAACCCATGACCTCTGACTCCAAAGCCCATGCTGTTTCCACTGAGCCATGCTGCTTCTCTGCCAGGCAGTGTTCTAAACTCTGGGGTAGATACAAGTGAATCAGGTTGCACACAGTCCCTATCCCACATGGGATATCCCACATGGATATCCCACATGGGATATACCACAGTCCCTATCCCACATGGTCACATATTTCAGATGAGGTAACTGAGGCACAGAGAAGTTAAGTGATTTGCCCAAAGTCACACAGCAGACCTGTTTTTAGGTTGTTGTTTTTTGGGGGGGTTTTGACATGGTCTCATACCCGACCCAGATTCTCTATCAGCTTCTACGCTGGCTGTCCCGTCGGTATTTTCCATGTTATTTAGTTCTTAATTTGTTGTTCATTCATTCAATCGTATTTATTGAGCGCTTACTGCGTGCAGAGCACTGTACTAATGGCTTGGGAAATACAAGTTGGAAACATATAGAGACGGTCCCTACCCAACAACAGGCTCACAGTCTTCTCTCCGGTTGTGTAGTTTCTTCCCTATGTCTATAGGAAGCTTAAATTCCAGCCCCCAGTCCCCTTTAGTAACCTGAAAACAGGAATTGTGTAACGTTCTTTCTTGGTAAACTCCACAGCGGGGGACTTAATCACTGCTGTTGATTTGGCAGGCCAGTCTGAATAATACTTATGGAGCCTCTGAGTCTCTTGTTGGGATTCTCGCTTAGGAGAATCTCATCCATCAATCTCTCGGGGATGTCTGGATGAGTAGGAATTTCCTAAAGGTGAAAGGATCCCTCTATGTTCTTCTTAGTCTTAAGGTGGTTAAAATCCAAAAGCCTTAATAATAATAGTAATTAATGATAATTATGGTAGTTCTTAAGCACTTACTATGTGCCTGGCACTGTACTATAAGTGCTGGGGTGAATACATGCAAATCGGGTTGGACATAGTCCTTGTCCCACATAGGGGTCACAATCTTAATCCCCATTTTACAGATGAGGTAACTGAAGCAAAGAGAAGTGAAGTGACTTACCCAAGGTCACACAGCAGAAGTGTGGTGGAGCCAGAATTAGAACCCATGACCTTCTGGCTCTGAGACCCGTGCTCTATCCACAACACCATGGTGCTTCTCTATACAAGCCAACTGTTTTGGACACAGTCCCTGTTCCACGCGGGGCTCACAGTCTCAATTCCCAAGTCTTACTCCTAGATATTCAAGCATGGCTGGACAATTGGGATCCTTGCTGTTAAAATCACCCACACCTAGCTAACATGTCCCCCCAGAGCTTAGAACAGTGTTCTGCACATAGTAAGAGCTTAACAAATGTTATTATTATTATTATTATGTCAATAGCTGCCATTCTGGTAGAGAAGAGAGTTAGTGAGCACTCATGTTGAGAGAATGAAGGACCATGCCAGCTGTGCTTACATGTGTCATGGACACTCAGTGCCAGGGTAGAAACATCAGCTAACCACATTCTGAGCTCTGCAGGGAAAACAAGCTAACATGACCCATACTCTCTTAGCACAAAGCACACAAAATCTGGATTCAGACCATGAAGGAGTTCTGGAATTGTACCAAAGGCTGGAAGAAATTAAAAACAGTGAAACCAGTGTGAATACAACCACTCCGATGGCTGCCTGACCTCTGAAGTAATTTGCGGGCGAGCAATGTCCTGAACATACTAAGCATTCTGTCTAATCATTCAGTCAGTCATATTTATTGAGTGCTTACCTGTGGGCAGACCACTGTACTAAGTGCTTGGAAAGTACAATTTGGCAATAAAGAGAGACAATCCCTTCACACCGGGCTTACAGTCTATCAACTGGTTGTCCTGATTTCCCATCTCGGGCTCTTTCCACTAGGCCATGCTGCTTCTCAAACACTGTGAATGTAAATCTGAGTGATAAATGGAGGATCTTTGTATTTACAGTGCCATAAATGCCCTAACTCGATTACCTTGTATCTACCACAACACTTACTACAGTGCCTAGCACGTAGTAAGTGCTTAACAAATACCGCAATTATTATTATTATTGCTTTTATTATTCCTGAATAATCTTGTGCCTTGGAAAAACTGTGTTATATAAATCATGGCTTAGATGATAGATGGTTTGAAAACACTACGAAGACTGACATTTTCATACAAATTCCTATGGTATTACAGTATTACATTTTATGTGCTTTCCTAATAGCATCCAATAATAACGTCTTACTGAATGTCTCGTATAGAAGTGCAAAAATTAAATCAACACAACATATTTTGCAGTTCCTTAAGGCTGACCCAGCTCCATGACCCCAGAGAACTTTTGGAAAGCTGAGGAAGGGGCTGGACAAAGTCTCCAAATGCCCGACAATTTTTCCCTCTTGTTCCCTCCCCTCCAAATGACTGTTTCTCTATTAAACATCAGTTCTCAGTGTAACGCCTGACGATCCATTCTGCTATCTGCTAAGGGCTATTAAAAGTCTATCATAGGTGGTAGTCCAGACAGAACAGGAGACAGAAAAAGCAAAGAACCTGTTTATTGTGGACAACCCATGTTTTGTGGTGGGTTTGTAATGGCAGTACAAAATGGGGGTTTAGGGAAAATGACATCCCTGTTACTTCTTCCCCGATGCTAGACTCCTCGACAATCCTGACCCATCACCAATAGCTAAACTCCCCTTCCCTGGACCCCTCACCACAACCAGAACGATTGAATGCTCCCTACAAAGGACTCTCCCCTCCTGTGTCTCTTCAGGTCCTTCCTTTACCCACTTCCATGAACTTTGGGGACCTTCGCCCACACTCCATCCCCTGTAATTAATGTGCTTTGTCCTTGAGGTACCCAGGAGCACAGACAAGCAATTTCTCTTCATTAGTGTGGATACCATTGTTCTGAGCCAAGGCTCTTAACAATTTGTATTTAAAATGTAAAGAGCCAATAAATAGTATTTGTTGAATTCTTCCTGTGAGCACAGCTCTGTACTAAGCACTTGGGAGAGTACAATAGAAGAGAGTGCATAGACAAGTTCCCTGCCCCTGACAACTGTGGGCTTCATATGGGTCAGAGACTGTGTGTTTAACCTGATTAACTTTTATTTACCCCAGTTCTTAAAACAGCGCTTGACACAAATAACAACAATATGACAAGAACAACAAAAAGGCTCCCAGAACCTCTCTCCCCATCTTTACATGGGTCAAGACAATTTGGTTTTCTATTCAGATCTCTTGGTGTTGTAGAAGGAAACATTAATAAAATGATGTTCTTCCCACATTGTATAATGAAAACACATCCTACAGAAGACCTGAGAGTATTTCAAAATTTTTACAATCTGGAGCATTTCCAAACTCAGCTTGTCTCTCGCCTCTATTTTCCCTAGAGTCTCTACCATGTACATTGATCTAAGTGGACACTGTTTACCTGGTAGCTCCCTTTTAAGACAGTGGTTAATGGGCAATTATTGGTTCTTTTCTTCTCCTTCTTGTTGTTGATGCTATCATCATCAACAACACCATCACCAGTATTAGGTGCCTATTATGTACAAAGCACTATACCAAACTGTATGCCGAGCATACAGTATTCTCCAGCAGTACTGAACTTTATGTCACTTTATGCACTGAACTTTATGGCAAAGTTTGAACAGTAGAATCTGCCCTCCAACACAGTGTGGTTTTGAGCTGTAAAGCAGCTTTTGAGCCTCTTTTTCTGTCTGTTCCTAAGCTACTTGAGACAATAAGCCTGTGGTTTTCAAACTCTTATCCCGGGACACGTGGACTCAAGTTTCTTTGGGCTAAAGTCCTTTGCTTTATATCTTGCTGTTTTACATTAATTTTAAATACTTTAAATAAGAACTATTCAGAAAGAAGCATAAAACCACATTTGTTTATTCAGTGCCTATTCATAGATTCAAGTCCAAACAGAATATTTCCATTATATATATTTAGAAGAACAGATATCTAACTTGAAATAGTGTAGGTATATATAAATATATATATTTATGTACTATGTAATGTTGATATCCCTATCTACCTATCTATCTATGAAGATAAAGTTCCTCCCTTTCATGCATTTAAATTTGCATTCTGCTCCCTGGTCTATTGTTAGCCTGCAGGAATTACAAGAATTAGGAATCATAACCCTGACTGAACCCCTGATTCCCAGACTTTCCCTCCATCAAGGAACATTCCCTGTAGGTTACCACAGACCCTGATGCACTGAAAGTATTCTCCAGCAGTAGGAGGGTCAGGCTCATCTCTCGAGGTCCTTCTTCAGGCTCTGAACTCCTTCTTCTGGAGCCCATCACATTCTCATCACTGTACTATCTCCTTTATCTCTGGCCCTAAGATTCCCCTCACTCCGGTCCCATCATGAAACAAATACCCTTTCCAGCAAGGCTCCTTTCCAACCTCAATATTTTGTTTCTTTAAAATCACCATTAAATACACGAGAACAGTCATACCATGTCAGACCAATGGACCATCCAGTAAAGGCTCCAACAGAGGTGTCAATGGCTCCTTGTTCAACAGTTCGATACAATTCTTTACTGAGCCTATTGAAATTATCATTATCAATCTTTACTAGGTTTATGAATTCTGTAGGTTTACCACCAGTGAGAGGGAGGAAGGTTTTTTTTCCATATCCCATGATCTTTGTGCTATGATAGCTGTCCTTTGGTCCTGGGGTCACGAGAGTTGATGGACAGTAATTCTGGCTTTGTCCTGTCCACATTCTAATAAGTGGATAATCAGGGTCTGTGGTAACCTACAGGGAATGTTCCTTGATGGAGGGAAAGTCTGGGAATCAGGGGTTCAGTCAGGGTTATGATTCCTAATTCTTGTAATTCCTGCAGGCTAACAATAGACCAGGGAGCAGAATGCAAATTTAAATGCATGAAAGGGAGGAACTTTATCTTCATAGATAGATAGGTAGATAGGGATATCAACATTACATAGTACATAAATATATATATTTATATATACCTACACTATTTCAAGTTAGATATCTGTTCTTCTAAATATATATAATGGAAATATTCTGTTTGGACTTGAATCTATGAATAGGCACTGAATAAACAAATGTGGTTTTATGCTTCTTTCTGAATAGTTCTTATTTAAAGTATTTAAAATTAATGTAAAACAGCAAGATATAAAGCAAAGGACTTTAGCCCAAAGAAACTTGAGTCCACGTGTCCCGGGATAAGAGTTTGAAAACCACAGGCTTATTGTCTCAAGTAGCTTAGGAACAGACAGAAAAAGAGGCTCAAAAGCTGCTTTACAGCTCAAAACCACACTGTGTTGGAGGGCAGATTCTACTGTTCAAACTTTGCCATAAAACTTCTGCCAGTTGTTTTTATTAGAAAGTAACACAGCTGATCCTGAGGTGGACTTATACTGTCTATGCTCACTGAAGGCAGGTAGTAAGGCTGAAGAGGAAACAATGAGAAAATATATATGAAGGAGTAAAATGCCATGAAGTGGCTGGATTTGACTCAGGCAGTTTAATAATGACGGTATTTGTTAAATTCTTACTATGTGCTAAGCGCTGGGGTAGATACAAGGTAATCAAGTTGTCCCACATGGGGCTCACAGTCTTAATCCCCATTTTATAGATGAGGGAACTGAGGCACAGAGAAGTTAAGGGACTTGCCCAAGGTCACAAAGCAGACAAGTGGCAGAGCTGGGATTAGAACCTATGACCTCTGACTCCTAAGCCCAGGCTACATTGAGATTTTTCCAATTTCTCTCCTACGAATGGAAGCCAGAATGTGGTGAATGGTAAGATAGAAAATAGAAAACACAGGGTAGTGGTGGGAAAGGAAAGTGAGATAGAGAGAAAATTAGCTCACATTTTGTGACTGTCTCCAATGCTAGAATGTCTCTTCTAACCCTACCATACACCTCCAAAAGTTAGAACAGTGCATTGTTCACAGTAATCACTAAAAAAATATTCCCAATCCTCTGACAGATTTGGGGTTGTGATTGTTTTCTCAGGGTAACTTGCTATTGTGCTTCAATCACCATTTCATTCCGGCTTGCCTGTTAGGATTTAGCTGCCTGCTCAGAAAACCATCCTAAATATGCCCAGTGAAGTTAGGAAAACTTTGGCATTGTCATTCCCCCCCGGATCTGATCTTCTGTTCCTGTCTGGTTATCGCTATCCCAGATGGTAGTAGCAAAACACACTGAAGAAAATTAAGCTACACTTGGTAGATCTCTTAGAGAAGTGGCGTGGCTCAGTGAAAAGAGCCCGGGCTTGGGTGTCAGAGGTCTCAGGTTCTAATCCCAGCTCCACCACTTGTCAGCTGCGTGACTTTGGGCAAGTCACTTAACTTCTCTGGGCCTCAGTTACCCATGTATAAAATAAGGATTAAGACTGTAAGCCCTACGTGGGACAACCTGATTACCTTGTATCTACCCTAGTGCTTAGAACAGTGCTTTGCACATAGTAAGTGCTTCACAAATACCATCATCATTATTATTATTGTTAATGGGTATCTGGTGCAGGGGGAAGAAAGGGTGTGGGCATGGCATAGCAAGGTGAGGGGAAGGTAGAATTTATGCTATGGTCAAAGGTGAATTGGATAAAATAATGTACCTTACTGGAGGGGCTTTGTGAGAAAGTGCACTTGTCTCAGCCTTCACAGATTCATTAGGAGCTCAACAACGATCAACCACTTGCAATACCCATGAAAATATGAAGCCTTAACATCTATAATTAGCCACGGTAACCTATGCAACAACACACATACACAGATACATAGAAAGCCCTACAAGCACACATGTGCATATAGCTTATAGATTTAAAGGTGATTCCAGTGATGTTGAGATCTTATTATCGCATACATGTGCAGTTGAAAAGACGCTGGCTGGCAAATGACCCCTTCCACATAGCCTATCCATGGAGCAAGCCATTTGCGATTTGCAGTACCTGGCACTGCTTTCCAAGCTACCCCTTAACACTCTTATTTTGTGTCTCTGCTCCCCAGCCTACCTTGCTGTCAGCCTAATCATGGCATAGTGGGTAGAGCATGGGACTGGGAGTCTGAAAGTCACTTGTTTGTTGTGTGACCTTGGGCAAGTAACCTCAATCTTGGTACCTCAGTTACCTCATCTGCAAAATGGGGATTGAGACTGTGAGCCCCACACAGGACAGGGACTGTGTCCAATTTGATTTGCTTGAATCCACCCCAGCACTTAGTATGGTGTCTGGCATATAGTAAGTGCTTAACACCTACCATCATTAATTATGATAATTGTGCCATTTTTAAGTACTTACCATGCACCAAGCCTTGTGCTAAGCACTAGTGTAGAATCAATACAATCAGATCAGACTCAATCCTTTAAGCACTGGGGGCTCATAGTCTAAGCGGGAGGAAGAACAGGTATTTACTTTCCATTTTACAGATGAGGAAACTGAGCCAAAGGGAAGGTCAGTGACTTACCCCAGGTCACATACCCAGCCAGTGGTGGAGTCAGCTGTAGAACCCACCCAATCTCCCACTTTAAACGTGGGGGAATCACTAGTGAAAACTTAGTTGAACCTATCAAAAGCCATCCCCTCACGATTCCATTCACCAACATCCAGAATAAGAAATCTTATTCTGCATTCCTTAGCTTTCCATCTCCACTGATTACCAATCGTCCATGGACAATCACTTAAACTATGAATATGCTTCTGCTACTTCTGTTTGTTTTTATAGTTTCCCTTCTTAGACAATAGCTTTAGGCTGTTCTCCTTCCCTCTTAGACTGTGAGCCCCATGAGAGACAAGGTCTGTGCCAGATGGACTTATGTTATATCTTAGTAAAGTGCCTGGCACTTAGTAAGTAGTCAACGAATGTCATTAATATTATTACCATCATCATCATCATTAAGACCCCTAGGGCAGGGGTCTTCTGCTTCTGGGGTATGTCTCCATGGCACCTAATAAAACAATGATGGCATTTGTTAAGCACTTACTATGTGCTAATCACTGTTCTAATATGTTCTGTGTAACAATGTGTGTTCAGTAAGTGTTGTCTACAGAAAGGCAAGACAGGAAAAGCATGAATGTGATGATGTGACAATGAACTAGAGAACTATTTCCAGCTAATTTACTTATTTGTAAATGATTCCACACTCAGCATTTAATATAATAATGTGAGAGAAAGACAGTAAGAAAGTGTAATCTTCTATCTGGGACTTTCCAGCCTCATTGATGGTGAACAGAATTCGGTGACAATCTGATATGTGTGCTGAATTACCTGCTTCGTTTAGGGCTTTGAAAAAGTGCCTCATCACTCTTTTCTGCCTTTTCTGGATTGATAAAGCATGCATCTCACTAGCTGAGACTTCTGAATAGCTGGTGGTTAAGTATGTGGTCACTGAGCAGTTTATGAAGTCCTTTAAGGTGCCTCAAATGCCAGGTGTCCCAAAGGACGTTCAGTTTGGTTTAACTGTCTCTGAGCTTAGCCATTCTCAGTGGTCACAGTTACGGAAGGAGGCACAGAATCGAGTGACTCTCACACAGCTAAAACTCTGTTCTCAACAACCGTCCTGTTGATAATTCTGATTAGATCAACAGATAATGTTCCCAGTTAAGTCCTGGACAGATTTTAGGAGGCAAAGCAAGTGGACCTTTTGAGAATGCCCTTTCTCTGAATCCTGACTCTGAGTGAATGGAAGTGGGATCAAGGGGCTTTAGAGTGGCAGGACTTCCCCTTGTGTGGGTGCAGAGGGATCTTAGCCACGAGCATGTTTTCAATAAATGAAAAATACACCATTTAAACTTTGTGAACAAGTCTGAGGATGGGGCCGGCAGGCTTTTTCATTCTATTTTCATACCACAGTGTTGTTTTCTCATAATTTGCCCTGCTATGTCTTTCCCAGTGTGTCTGTGTTTTTCTTACCCCTTTTTCGAAGTTAACCCCTGAGCCTGAGACCAAAACTGAATGATGACACTGATATCCACCCTCAGCTCATCAGAACTGAATTGTTTTCAGGACACAACTCCACTGGGTAGAACACATCAAGAGAAAGGGTGACTATGAGTTGGCCAAGTGGCTTCTGTATGGGCATATTAAAGGGCACAAGAAGCCACTCTTTTGAGCAGGAAAATCATTTTAAAGACTTGAAGAAGCACAGTCTCAAAAATGGTGCCAAAGCAGCAGTGGAATGCTGAAAGATCACTGCAGCAGACAAACCAGACTGGCAGGCAGAAGTAGGGAGAGGTTATGGTCTCTTAGCCCTAGTGCTTCATGAAGATCAGAACATAAGGAGGTAGAATTCTAGACTGTAAGCTCCTTGTGAGCAGTGTAGGGGTCTACCAACTCAGCTATATTGTACTTTCCCAAGCGCTTAGTACAGTGCTCTGAACACAATGAGAACTCAATAAATGCCAGTGATGATGGTGATAATGATGATGATTGATTGATTAACATGGCAGGACTAATGTTGGTGAACCTGGTAGCACAACAAGTATTAACCAATCAATCAAAATTATTTATTGAGTGCAGAGCACACAGAGCACTATTTGCAGAGCACTGTCCTAGGACTCTATTTGTCCTAATGCTGTCTTTTTCAACCCTGTTGAGTCCAGAAAAAGTCATAGGTTCAGAACACAAAGCTGCTGTATAGGCTAACCAGTCTGAAATACGATTGTGACTTCAACTTTCCCTGATAGATGCAAAGAAGATATATGGAATTTAAGTGTTCCCTTCTTGATCATAGCAGAATATTAACCAGTTAATATAAATTCAGAATGGCTGTTTAGTTGACTATCCTATTTATAAAAATAGCCTAACCTAAAGATGAAATTGGAAATTGAAAGAATTCAGTGAGACATTTAATGAACCATAGCATTTGACTTTGAACTTTTCCTTTTTGGGAGTAGTCTTTTAAGTTATAGTACTCAGATTTGTAATCCAGCAAGTCCACTGTGCAGCATATCTCGGGTTCATTTTTCAAAGCAAGCTGCCAGTAGGTGTAAATTGGGTAATTAAAAAAAGACATAATTCATGGAGGCCAGGTGAAGGACAATATTCTGATTATCGCTCTTGGTTCCTCTTATCTAATTTTTTAAAGATGACAGAAAGCATTGTTGGAGAAAGGCATTGAGAAACCTTGAATGAGAGCTTCAGTAGGCCAACAGCATTGGAAACAACTACAGGAGAGGGTATCCCATTGGATATTCGAAGATGTAGGATCAGCTGGGCTACTTTGTGTCTACCTATCCACCACCAGACTTTGGTGGGCAGCTGTAAAATACCCAATAGCAGCAATTTCTACTTGATTCTTCCCAGAGGGAAGGATACCATGCATCACATTGTTTATGATCCCCTTGGGCCATAGGGTAATCCTGTTCACCAATTATTTGAAATTAAAGTCAGGTAATTTGACACATCTGCTTGGGACTTGACCACAAACTACCTGGATAGTTTACTTCCCAATACTCTATAGGGTTTCATTAACATAGCCTGGGAAAGAAAGGAAAACCAAGAGGTTATTCAGGCCTTGCTTCAGATTTTGTGTCATTAATGTCATTATTGTTTGACCCCACAAAGGATTCAAAGTAAGAGACCTGAGAGGGCAATTTGTTAAAGGACTAAAGGTTCCCAGACAGCCCCAACAGATGTAGCGAAGCCTCCATCATGGAGACCTGCCAGGCTGACACCGGATGTAGAGGAACAGGCTATTAGGTGAAGCTGAGGTAATTTAAACCTGCTTCATTTGTCTTCTTATGCTTTATTATTATTTCTTGGATGCCATACAAACAGTTCATAAGAACAAGCAGTCTAGAGACAGATGGGTCTCACAACAAAAATCTAACATATTAAGGGGTAAACAGAATATTGAACGAATGCGGAACAGGGACCAGTTCAAAAGTTAATAATAATAACAATGGCATTTATTAAGCTATATTCTTGCACTGTACTAAGAGCAGGGGTAGGTACAAGTTAATTAGGTCCAGTACCTGTCCCACACAAGGCTTATAGTCTAAGCAGGAGAAAGAAAAGGTATCAGATCCCCATTTGACAGTTGATGAAACTGAGGCTCAAAAAAATTGCGTCACTTAGACAAGTTCACTCAACAGGCAATGGCAGGACCCACATCATACCTCTGGCCTGAAATGCCCTCCCTCCTCAAATCTGCCAAACTAGCACACTTCCCCCCTTCAAAGCCCTACTGAAAGATCACCTCCTCCAGGAGGCCTTCCCAGACTGATCTCCCCTTTTCCTGTGCTCCCCCCACATCATCACTACTCACTCCCCCTGCTTTATCCCCCGACCCTATCCCACAGCGCTTGCGTATATATGTACATATTTATAATTCTATTTATTTTTATTAATGTTGTGTGTATATCTATAATTCTGTTTATTTATATTGATGCTATTGATGCCTGTTTTACTTGTTTTCATGTCTGTCTCTCCCCTTCTGGACTGTAAGCTCATTGTGGGCAGGGGTTGTCTCTATTTTCTCTACTTTCTCTATTTTCTCTCTTGTCTCTTGTTTCTACTCTCCAAGTACTTAGTACAGTGTTCTGCACACAATACTGCTCAATAAATACGATTGAATGAATGAATGAGTGAAAGAACCCAGATTAGAACCCAAGCCCTCTGACTCCCCAGCCCGTGTTCTTTCCCCTAGGCCATGCTGCTTCCCACATGGTTAATGTATAACGGTGATGCTTTTCAATGAACCCTTGCATTTTTCCAATGAACTGTCCCTGTAACAGTCCTTGGCCTGTGACTTGGAAGAAGGTATGAGACTAGGAATGGGCGGACAAAAATACAAAGAGGAAAAAGAAAGGATTGAAGTGGATCTGAACATATTTCACTAAGCTGACTGGATCATTTTTCTTAAAACACATTCAGTTTATATCGCCCCTCAAAAACCCTCAAACCTTTTCATTCCTCAAAAACCCCTAACGGTTGCCCTCCACCTCTGCATCATACAGAAACTCTTTACCATTGGCTTTAAGACAATTAGTTCTCCTACTACTACTTAATCTCACTGATCTTCCACTACAACACAACCCACACATTTCACTTCTCTGATGCCAACCTACTGACTGTATCTTTATTTTGTCTATCCTGCCTCCAAACACTTGCCCTCAATCCTCCCTTTGGTATGGAACTTCCTGGCCCTCCTTTTCTGATTGACCACCACTTTCCTCACCTTCAAAGCCCTTCTAAATTCACATCTCTCCCAAGAGGTCTTCCCAGATTAAGCCCTCATTTCCCCTGTCTGCAGTCCCCTCTGTGTCAGTCAATCATATCTTACAGTTCTACTTTATCATCCTTTCCCAAGTACTTAGTACAATGCTTTGCACACAATAAGTGCTTAGTGCTCATTATTGATTAAAAGGCAGTTGACAATACACCCACCCGTAGTAATTGAGAGCATATCAACTTACTTAATGGACTATTTAATCATTTTTCAACTATGTAAGCAGTTTTCTTTCCCTTCTATTTTACCTTGGGTCTGTCTGTTTGCTAATCTCTAAACTAGTACAGTACAGTGCTCTGTACTTAGTAAGTGTTCAATAAACATCACTGATTGATTGATTGTTCTTTCTTCTGTTCCCATTATTTGTAAATCTGTTTTGTCTGCCTGACTCTCCTACTAGATCTAAGCTTCCTGAAGCTAAGAACCATTTCTTTAATTTCTACTGACTTCCCAAGTGCTTAGTACAGTGCTCTGCACACAGTAAGTGCTCAATAAATACAATTGAATGAATGAATGAATGAATACTGAACTCTCCAAAACACTCAGTACAATGTTCAACATGCAGTAGATGCTCAATAAACACTTGCTCCATTATTATTAATGGTGATAATAATGATGTCTGGCATTTGTTAAGTGCTCACTTCATGCCAGGCACTGTATTAAATACTGGGGTAGGTATGGATTGATAAAATTGGACAAAGTCCCTGTCCCACATGGGGCTAACAGTTTAATTAGGAAGGAGAACAGATATTCAATTCCCATTTTACAGATGAGGAAACTGAGGCACAGAGAAGTTGAGTGACTTTCCCAAGGTCACACAGTAGGCAAGGAGCAGAGCCAGAATTAAAACCCAGGCCCTCTGACTCCCAGGCTTGTATTCTTTTCAATAGGTCATGTCACTTAGACCACTAGAAATGTGCACGCATTAATGTAATGCACTAAACAGACTCCATGTGACTGCAAAGACTTAATATTTCTCCCCAAGGGCCTGATCAAAAAACAACAAGTAACAAAGATTGGAAAAAATCTGGCTCAAAGTTATCATTTTTCCAAAAAACACAGTGAATATCAGCAGGATTAAGACATGGTCCAGACCACGGTCTAGAAAAAAGCAGGCAAAGAAGAAAATATCATCTGGAAAATGGTTCTAATTAATGTTCAGCTAGGAGGAGGCATTTGTATCACATAAGAGGTTAACGGTATACCTCTAAATGTCTAAATTTCCAAATTTTGCATTTCAGGTCAGACCACTGACTGAAATTATATTATTTTAAAATTCAAGACAATTAAAAGCTTGGGATTTGGGGGTGTCCCTTAAATGTGACTTGTTAGTTTCATCATGAGAGATGATTTAAGTGAGTATACCCAGATTCATTTGAAAACTTACTCTAGGGAAGAAGTCTCCTGAAGGGGTTGCTATGGCCCTCCAGACTGAATTAAAATATAGACCATTAAAAATACAAATGTTGACTAGGAATCTAAGCTGTGTGGCATTTTATAGGTGCACTACACCAATCCAATCTCTCCCATATTCATGCATTATTGCTGGATACATTTTTTTAATTGTGAGCTCTCATTCTTGGCAGGCTAGTTTTTCTTTGAGAAATCTTCAGTGCCAAATAACTAGCAAGCTTTCTTTTTCACCCGAATATGATTACCCTTTCAACCATATTCTGCATTTCATTTTTGCAAAGAAACTGAGCGTTATCCAATTCCAAGCTGAAAAACTATAAAAGTCCATTTGACTTCGCAAAGGCAGAACTAAAAGAATTTTTGAACTAAGATTAAATTGATATATCTAGAGCTTCTGTCATTGTAATATGACATTAGGAGAATAGTCAAACACTAGCTTTGACTATAAGTGTCCTACTAAAGTAGTAGTCTACTGTAGAGTGCTTTTTGATGTATCAAAGAAATGGTACTATCTTTCAAACTGCTTTCATATTCTAACCTCCTATCATCAATGTAAAGTAATAGCGGGGCTAAAGCACAATCTTTTTTATGGTTTCCAGAAGTCACTGCTATGAGATATCGCCTAGGCTCGCATTAAGTATTCAGGTTTAAATGAACCACTGTCTAGGCTCTCTAACCTGCTAACTGCCTTAATTATTTTTTGTTCTCTTTGCATCCTTTTATTCCAGTCTCACTATCCCTCCCTCCTGCTGTTCTGACTGTGCTCTCACTGCTGGCAGGTCAAGAGAATGACTTCTTCAAGCCAACACACTCTTATCTGATCAACAGGGAATAGTCCTTTAGGCTGAGGTTGATCAGTCAGTTCTCCCGAAGGGTCCTGGGGCTTTCTGACATCCACTTTCCATCATCGTCATCGTCTTACCATCTTCATGATCATCAACCATCTTTATTGAGTGTCTGCTTGGAGCAGATCTCTATACTAGGCACTTAGGACACAAGCGTTTCACCGGCAAAGCAGTGTTTCTATTGTGCACCCTGTTTTCTCTGATAGTTTTTGAAGTTCTAGAGATGACGAGAGTGCTGCTTATTATCAATTTTTTCCATGTGTCTATGTGAAGTGATTGTTGGACTCTACAACATGTAACTGGCTTTCCTTACTGAGGCAACATTTGCAGAGGATGAAACTGGGGAATGGAAGATCCCAAGAACATGAGTCATTGTAGAAGCTGGGACCCCTGACCACTGGATTTCCACTCAACCATTACATCATGGTCCTTTCTTCAGAGGACTTGGGAAAACATCCTATTCTTGTTTTCATGCAGATTGCTCACTGTAGGCTGAGAATTTGTCCCTTATATTGTTGTGCTGCACTCTCCCAAGTGCTTGGTACAGTGTCCTGCACATGGTAAGAACTCACTACATATGATTGATTGATTGATAGATTCCATCAGGGAACAGTAGCAGTGTCTACTAAGGGGATCATAAAGCTAAAAAATGTAGAGTTTATGCATAATCTAAGAGCCCCACCCATTCCTTACAAGTTTGTTAATTCACAATAGGAAGAATTGATAGGATACTAATTCAAGGGCTTTTAAGCGCTCAACAAATACCACTGATCAATGGATTGATTCATCAGAACTGAGTCCAGAGGTTGAGATGATGCAGACAGGAAGAACAGGAAGGAGGACATGACTCCTGGGTTCTAATCCTGGCTCCATCATTTGCCTGCTATGTGACCTAGGGCAAGTCACTTCACTTCTCTGTGTGTCAGTTACCTCATCTGTAAAATGGTTATTAAGATTGTGAGTCCCATCTGGGATAGGGATTGTGTCCAACATGATTATCTTGTATCTACCCCAGTGCTTAGAACTGGGATTGGCACATACTAAGCACTTAATAAATACCATAAAACAAAACAACAAAAATATGTGGAGCATCCCACGGAGATTGCAGGTGGTAACCTCAAAACGAACTAATGGAAGCTTTTCTTCTTACCAAATCCAAAGGCCTCTGCTCCATCCTAATCCTCTTCCACCTCTCAGCTGCTTTTGACACCATGAACCACCCCCTTTCCCTGAAAACATTATCCTACCTCATCTTCACTGACACTGTCCTCTCCTGGTTCTCTTCTAATATCTCTGGCTGCTCATTCTCAGTCTCTATGTCAGGCTCCTCCTATGACTCCCACCCACTAACTGTGAGAGTCCCTCAACATGCCATTCTGGATCCCCTTCTATTCTCCATCTACAGCCACTCCCTTGGAAAACTCATTCACTTCCATGAAAGTTCTATGCTGATGATTCCCATATTGACCTCTCCAGCTCTGATTCTCTCTCTCCTTCTCTACAGTCTCACATTTCTTCCTGCCTTCAGGATATCTCTATTTGGATGTCCCACCAACACCTCCAACTTAACATGTCCAAAACAGGACTCTTTATCTTCCCATCCAAACCCTGAACTCCCCCAACTTTCCCGTCGCTGTAGATAGCACCACCATTCTCCCTGTCTCAGAAGCCCTTAACGTTGGCGTTGTCCTCGACTCATGTCTCTCATTCCACCCATATATTCAATCTGTCAGTGAATTCTGTTGGTTCAACCTTCATATCACTAAAATCTGCCCTGTCCTTTCCATCCAAACTGCTACTACATTAAAACAAACATTTATCCTATTCCATCTTGATTACTGTATCAGCCTCCTTGCTGACCTCTCTGCCTCCTGTTTCTCCCTATTCCAATCTATGCTTCACTCTGCTGCCTGGATCATTTTTCTACAAAAATGATTGGACCATGTTTCCCCCTGAAGAACCTCCAGGGATAGCTCATCCACCTCTGCATTAACTCCTTACCATCAGCTTGCCCCTCTTAACTTACCTTGCTGCTCTCCTACTACAATCCAGCCAGCACATTTCATTCCTCTAATGTCAGTCTACTTACAGTACCTTGATCTCATCTATCTCATCACTGACCTCTCGCCCACATCCTGCCTCTGGCCTGGAGCACCCTTCCTCTTCAGAGCCAACAGACAATCACTATCCCAACTTTCAAAGCCTTACTGAAGGCACATCTCCTCCAAAAAGCCTTCTCTGACTAAACCTACATTTCCTCTTCTTCCACTCCCTTCTGCATCACCCTTGCACTTGGATCTGTTCCCTTTATTCACCTTTCCCTCAGCCCCACAGCACTTATGTATATATCCATAATTTATTTATTTATATCCGTCTCCCTCTCTTGACTGTCAGTTCATTGTGAGCAGAGAATGTGTCTACCAACTCTGTTATATTGGACTCTCTCATGAACTTAGTTCAGTGCTATACAGGTAGTAAGCATTCCATACATGTGATTGTTTGATTTTCAAGGAGCGTGGTTAACCTCTGGAATTTATTGTCATAAGGAGTTTTGTAGCCTAAAAATATTACTAGGCTCAACTTGAACCATTCCAGAAGGGTCTGGACAGACACCCGGGTGGATATCACCAGTTAGAAATTGGTAAGCTAGGGATTATCGACAACACATCCATATCCATTAGAAAAAAAATAACAAGGAAAAAACATAGTGTTTTTTCCCAGCATCCTACTGCCACTATCTGAGACAGAATACTGGGCTAGCAGAACTTTCTATATCTTCCAGGAATGATGTTACCTCTGTTTTTTTCATGATCACAACTCATACCTTCATCTAATATATATATATATATGCTTTTTTCATGATCACAACTCATACCTTCATCTAATATATATATATATATGCTTTTATTCAGCTTGCACTTCGTTCTGTGATCTGTATCTGGATATTCACTCTGCCTGTAATCTCATAGCACTTATGTACATATCTTTAAATTATGCATTTTAATTATACATTTATATTATCTGTCTCCCCTTTTGACTGTAAGCTCACTGTGGACAAGGAGTTTGCCTGCCCACTCTGTTATACTGTATTCCCCCAAGCGCTTAGTACAGTACACATAGTATGCACTCAATAAACGCCATTGATTTTAACAATAACCAACAAGTGAAAACGAGTGGGGCGGGGGGGATCATTGGGGAAAGGGGTGTGCATCCACATGGGTATCCATACTAAGTGGTTAATTTCAATTGTGTAAGTATAGCTTAAAAGCTCAAGAAAGGAAAAGGATATGTTATTAACCATTATTTAATCCTTGCCTTATATACAAATCTTTAGCCTACTAGGCTTTCCAAATGAGTAGGACATTTGAATTCTCCCAAGTAGATATTCCTTGGAACAGAAACGTTTGGCACAGATGATGTAGACTCAAAAATAGACTTGTGCCTGTTCCTTCCTGTTGTTATTGGCATTGGCCAAAGGAACAAAAACAGTTCTCCCCATGTAAACCACTTCATCCACTGGAACTTGTTAAACTGATTTTCATTTAATAAGCGTTTGCCAACAAAAATGTATGGGTAAATGTAAAAAACATATGCCATTTTAATAGTTCAAACTTAATATACATTGGTAGGTGTAATATTTATGGCATGGAATAGATACTCTACTTGCCATTTGAATGGAATTGGCCTTCCACCCAGCAAGATGGAGGAGAGAGTCCAGGGCCGAAAGCCACTAAAACTTTCTCAATATTATCTGCTTGGCTTTCAATGTCCTACTGATCTAGTTATCCATTGTGGTAATCTGGGAGTGAAAAACGTCAAGGGGTCGAGATCACTGGGAGTGGGAAAAGAGAAACATAAATGTGTAAAAGCCACCTATTTTTCCCATGGTACCTGAGAATCACTGTATGATTGTTTGACTGCACATGGCATATCAGTGTGTATTTTTAATATTCTTCCTGGTCAGGAAGAATCTCCTGAAGACTGTCCTGTTTGGAGCTCTTACCTATGACTATATCTGAGGTGACCATCAGCTATGTTTTCCTAACTTCTAGGTGGATTTGAAGGATCATCAAATTGCCTCAAATTTTTCCTTTTCCTTGGAATGCTGCAGCATTGGACCTCAGCATCTTCCTTTGCTGCTGAATGAGGTGCATTACTTTTCCAGAGCTTCAGCATTACACATTTGGCAAGCAGTAGGGCCATGTTCAACCATAGTTTATTGAAGCTGGAAAATCCCTTTCCATCTAGGGTTTCATTTAGTGTACACAAGCAAAGTGGAGTGGGGCTAACACCACTGCATTTGAATGTCTCAAACCTCTTTTTCAAATGTTCCTAGCTCAATAAATCCCCCGGTGTGCAGAGCCAGAGACTTGAACCTTTCATTTTGAAAACCATGTGTAGTTTGATGGAAATTTAATCCACATGTTCCTGATTCATTTACAATTAAATCATCAAAATATTATTTTAAGGGCTATTTGATGTCTAGGAAACCATTTGAGTTTCTTTTAATAAGATTTTAAAAGTCTCTCTTCTTAAAAGCAGGAAGCTGTGTTTTGGTCTGGGTAAATAGACTCAGAGGTTGATTCAGAACTCCCCTGTGTTTTATAAGGATTTCAAACTGGCCACATTCTCACCTCCCTGAGTGAGCCCCCTCAGGCTGTAAAATGGAAGGCCTGCATTTCTCTCCTAAATTGCTCTTGGAGCCCTCATTTTGGATCACCCTCACCCTTGATAGTTGTAACTACAGCCTTGGAGGACAGTCCATTTCTCCAATTTTCTTTTCAATTTTGATTTTTCTTTTCCGATTCCTCCAATAAACTTTTTCCTTTGATAAGTCCCTTCCAGAGCAGATCCAAACATTATAAGGACAAGCACCTTAAAAGAGTTAAGCTACAACTCGACCCCAGTCTCTAGGGTTCTACCTCCCTATTTGTGACACTTCAAAGCTCCAGCTTCCATGATCACTTCCTCCCTTTCCATTTTGCATCCCTCAAAGTAGGATGATGTTTTGATTACCATCTTTAACCTTTACAACTTTCCCTTCCTCCGGGGGATTCTAATTCATTACACCACTTTGATCGGAGCTCAAGCCTTAAAGACCTCTGACTGTACTGGCCAGTTGTTTGGAGATGGGAAAGAATCTCTTTCCTTGCAGGTTTAAATGCTCCCAGATGAGCCTATGCCTACAAGCTCAGTCCTGCTGTTTTTCAACTAATCATCTGCAAAATTGAAAAAAAAAAGACTTCTGGTAGGTGAGCCACAGCAGGGCAATTAAGATGATGCTGTGGAGGTAGACATCTGCTCCCAGACAGATACAGTTCCACTGATGCTATCTATAGTTACAATCCTTCCGAGAGATAAACAACATGCGAGGGCTGTGTGCAAGAGGAAGTGGCACGCTGAGAAAGTGGTGGTTGGAGACCAGGCCTGTGGCCCCTGCGGTCTGTGATGGAGAAAGAGTGACAGAGAACAAGAGAGAGAGAGAGATGAGAGACTGCAAGAGAGAGGAAAACGAGAGGGGGGAGAGAAGGGGAGAGAGCGAGTGAGCAGGAGGCGAGGCGGGGAGAGAGCAAGAGAGAGAAAAATAAAAAGAGAGAATACAAGAAAAATAGGAGAGAGACAAGGGGGGACGAGAGAGAGCATGAGGAAAGAATATGCAAGAGAAGGGGAAAGGGAGAGCAAGAGGAGAAAGAGAAAGCAAGTGAGGAGGGAGAGACAGAGGAGAGAGAGATGAGGGAGAGAGAGGACACACTCTTGGTAAGCAGGTGACAGGAGTCACATGATAGGATCAGTAAGTGTACAGAGGAATAGCTGTGTGAGAGCTGACAATTGAGATAGTCGAAGCCTCTGTGTAGAGAGTAAAAAATTCAAAACACAAGACTGATGAGGGAGCAAGAGTACCTCATTTAAAATTGTATTGTCAAGGTTATGTCAGCTTGAAATAACTTCAGAAGGACTCTGTATTGGTGGCCCTGCATGCTTGTGTGAGAGAGTGTGGGATTCTGTATAATAATAACAATGGCATTGATTAAGTGCTTACTATGGGCAAAGCACTGTTCTAAGCGCTGGGGAGCTTACAAGGTGATCAGGTTGTCCCACGAGGGGCTCACAGTCATAATCCCCATTTTACAGATGAGGTAAATGAGGCACAGAGAAGTTGTGACTTGCCCAAAGTCACACAGCTGACAAGTGGTGGAGCCGGGATTTGAACCCATGACCTCTGATTCCAAAGCCTGTGCTCTTTCCACTGAGCCACACTACTTCTTTTATATATATATATATATATATAATATATTTTATATATTTTATATATATATATATAATTAAATTTTGTGCCAAGAGTATTAGACCACTTTCCTTGCTTGTCTTCAAGATTGTTTTGTTTTTTACTTGATGAGTTAAAATTCTGGGGTTTGGGAAAGTCCACCTACTTTTCCATACATTGGGGATGCCAAAGACACCCGGAATTTTGGAGCTGATGTGACAGGGTGTTTTCCATGGGGATGTGGAGCATCACAGTCTTTAAAATATTAGGAAATAATATATTTTCCTGGGTCTGTGTGTAATCAGCTTGAATAATAATAATAATAATAATAATAATAATAATAATAATAGTACTTGTTAAGCACGTACTATGTACCAAGCACTGTTCTAAGCACTAGGGTAGATACAAGTTAATTAGTTTGGATACAGTCCCTGTCCCATATGGGGCTCATACTCTTAAATCTGCATGTATCTCTGAATCCTCATCCTTGGACCTGGTTTCTTCCAGTCAATAAATCAATCAGTGGCATTTACTGAGTCCTTACTTTGTGCAGAACACTGTTCTAGGTGGTTGGGATAATACAATGCAACATAATTAGCTAACATAATTAGCTTTCTTTGCCCATAATGATGATGATGATGGCATTTTATTAAGCACATACTATGTGGAAAGCACTGTTCTAAGTGTTGGGGAGGTTACAAGGTGATCAGGTTGTCCCACGGGGGCTCACAGTCGTAATCCCCATTTTACAGATGAGGTAACCAAGGCACAGAGAAGTTAAGTGACTTGCCCAAAGTCACACAGCTGACAAGTGGCGGAGCTGGGATTTGAACCCCTGACCTCTGACTCCAAAGCCCTTGCTCTTTCCACTGAGCCACACTGCTTCTCCATAATGAGCTTACAGAGGGAAGTTTGCAACTGAAAGTGGTCACTTGTACATCTGACTCCCCTATATATTATTTGAGAAGCCCTGTTCCACATCTCTCCTTTTCTATATCGTCCCTTCCCTTCTCCAGCATTAATTCTCTAATAAAGTGCTTTCCTCTTGAATAAGCTAACCAGCTTTAAGAGCTCACTCTAACCTGAATGATTCAGATGATTACTCTTACAAGGATTTAATCATCTGGGCCCTGCTAAATCTGAAATTATTCTGAAACTTTCCTCATGTAATGGGGCTTATACTGCTCATCCCTACGGTCTGATCATGGCATCTCACCTGTCAGTCAGAACCATCCTCGAAACTCTAGTCTGTAAGCTCATTTTAGGCAGGGAACAGTCTGTCAACTCTGTTGTATTGTACTCTCCCAATGCTAAGTACAGGGCTCTGCACACAAGAAGAGGAGAAAATGCCATAGATTGATTGGCTGGCAATTGTTCTGTTCCATGATATCTTGATGCAGGATGCAATCTGAGATTTAAAGAGAGGGAGAACAATAGGACTTGAAAATAAGGCTGTATTTCAGTGGATGGGAAGTGAGGAAGCTTTTCTAGAAAAGAAACTATGAGAAGGTTATGAAAACACAAGCAGAACTGAAAGCAGCATTAAGCAACACAGAAAGCCAGTGCAACAGCCCACTGAAGGACAGTCTATATCCACCGTGGATTATAGGTCGTACAACAGTTTCATTGGTGAACCCATATGTGTTTATACAACTGAACTTGCAGGGTCCACTGTTGGGTAGGGACTGTCTCTATATGTTGCCAACTTGTACTTCCTAAGCGCTTAGTACAGTGCTTTGCACACAGTAAGCGCTCAATAAATACGACTGATTGATTGATTGATCTTAGAATAACAGTTGTGTATTTTCACATGTGCCTATATGTTAGAAGGACACAGAAAGATGACCATGGAATTTGACTTTACCAAATCTCACAAGACAAGGACAAAGCAACACTTTGATGCTTGGTGGTAGTTTTGAAACAAACCAAAGGAAATATTTGCATTTGGAAGGAAATTCATTCCATTTTCAGCAACAGAAGTAGCAATTGTTGAGTACCTAATGATTTCAAAATGTTAGTGCTCTGCACACAGTAAGCGCTCAATAAATACGATTAATTTAGTGAGTTCCTGGGATAATACAAGGAGGATGAAGGTAAAAGGGAGAAGAAAAGTGGCCTGGGAGAAGCAGCACGGCCTGGTGGAAAGAATTCAGGCCTGGGAGTCAGAGGATCTGAATTCTAATTCTGACTTTGCCACTTGTCTGCTATGTGACCTTGGGCAAGTCACTTAACTTCTCCTTGCCTCAGTTAACTCATCTGTAAAATGGGGGTTCATTCATTTATTCATTCAATCGTATTTGTTGAGCGCTTACTGTGTGCAGAGCACTGTACTAAGCACTTGGGAAGTACAAGTTGGCAACATATAGAGACGGTCCCTACCCAACAGTGGGCTCACATACTTAGAACAGTCCTTTGCACATAGTAAGCGCTTAATAAATGTCATCATTATTATTATTATTATTCAAGGGACTGTGTCCAACCTGATTAGCTTATATAATAATAATAATAATGATGGTATTTGTTGAGTACTTACTAGTTGTCAAGCACTGTTCTAAGCACTAGGATAGATACAAGGTAATCAGGTTGTCCCACGTGGGGCTCACAGTCTTAATCCCCATTTAATAGATGAGGTAACTGAGGCACAGAGAAGTTAAGTGACTTGCCCAAAGTCACACAGCAGACAGGTGGAGGAATTGGGATTAGAACCAATGACCTCTGACTCCCAAGCTCATGCTCTTTCCACTAAGCCACGCTGCTTCTAATAATATATCTACTCCAGTGCTTAGTATAATGCCTGGCACATAATAAGCACTCAATAAATACCACAAAAAAGACACGGCCTTTTACCCCTTGAGTAATATACAGTCTACTAGGGAACACAAATCACAAGTGCTCATTACAGTCAGGGAACAAGTTTACCAACTCTGTTGTATCGTACTCTCCCAAGAACTTAGTACATTCATTCATTCAGTCGTATTTATTGAGCGCTTACTGTGTGCAGAGCACTGTACTAAGTGCTTGGGAAGTCCAAGTCGGCAACATCTAGAGATGATCCCTACCCAGTAACGGGCTCACAGTCTAGAAGTTGGGAGACATGCTCAAGAAGCAGGGCAGCCTAGCGGGAAAAGCCCGGGCCCGGGAGTCAGAAGGACCTGGGTTCCAATCCCGGCTCCGCCCCTTGTCCGCCGGGTGACCTTGGTCGGGTCACTTCACTTCTATGGGCCTCAGTGCCCCCATCTAGAAAATGGGGATGAAGTCGGTGAGCCCCAAGGGGCACGGGGACTTTGTCCGACCCGATTAACTTGGATCCTTCCCAGACTGAGCCCCTTCCTTCCTCTCCCCCTCGTCCCCCTCTCCATCCCCCCATCTTACCTCCCTCCCTTCCCCACAGCACTTGTATATATGTATATATGTTTGTACATATTTTTTTTACTCTATTTATTTATTTATTTAATTTATTTGTACGTATTTATTCTATTTATTTTATTTTGTTAGTATGTTTGGTTTGGTTCTCTGTCTCCCCCTTTTAGACTGTGAGCCCACTGTTGGGTAGGGACTGTCTCTATATGTTGCCAATTTGTACTTCCCAAGCGCTTAGTACAGTGCTCTGCACATAGTAAGCGCTCAATAAATACAATTGATGATGATGATGATGATCCACTTCAGCATTTAGTACAGTGTCCGGAACATAGTAAGCGCTTAATACATACCACACAGTAAGCACCCAATAAAAACCAATGATTGATGGATATGCAATCTGTAAAAAAGCATAAGAGGATAAATATAACTGATGAAAGGAAAGTAGGCAATTAAATTAAAAAATGGCAGATAGATAAACCGATATGCTTTACATATGTTCAGAAGAACAGATCATCTGTTGTTTTCTTTAGATCATTTTAGTTATAATAGATTGAAGGCTTAGGCCCTTTCATATTCCTTGGCAGATTTTCCCCTTTGTGCTCCTATGCCAATACTATCCCAGTACCCTGAATGATTCTTTGTTTCATTACCTTTGGCAGTCATTGAATACTTCCAGACAGTCATCTCATCCCATCCTTAGGAATAATTTGACCTGTCTAGTTACTTTGGTCTTTCATTATGTCAATCTCTGGCTTCCCAATTATTTTCAACATTCATTGTAGCATTCTCTTCATTCCATTCACTTTTACAAATAATTAAAGGGATTGAAAATATTATGAAGCACAGGGATAGAGACTGCATGGGTGTGCTATTTGTGTATGCAGAACAGACAAACATTCACTCTTGTCCACACATATATTCTGTATATTTTTCCCCCATAATATTTGATCACATAAAATCTTTTAAACAAGAAAGTCCTTCTTCGGATTTTGAAATGATCTCTCCAGAGAGTGATGGGAATGATACAATGGGTTGGAGTTGCTATTATTAAAAATTACTACTTTTTTTACTCTTTTTTGTCCCCAGTGGGTTTTGATTCCAGACATTCTCCTTGCTTGACATCCACTGGGGAAGTGATGAAACCATTAATTATTGAAAAGTTTGGAAACCACAAGAACTACTGTATCTAACCAGATTGGATTGACTTTTTAACTCTTTTGATGAATAATTCATAAGGTTTTGGATATGTGAATTGGTGGAGTGCTAACCTGTTAACAAAAGGAATATAGGGGATGAATGCTAACATGTCTCATAAGTTATTCTACTTAACACATTGGGCAAACAAAACAAATAAATGTATCATGGTTTCTCAGTTCAGATATTCAATGCACCATCAATATTTGATGATTGACCCACAGTATGGGTACACCTACAGTGTATAGAGTATTGACTATACATACATATATGTGTGGTGTGATTAAGAGCACATATTCTCTACAGAAATCTGATCATTTTTTTTCCTACCACAATTACCCGGTTTTGAACTTGATTTTTAAACATTTTTACTCAATAAAAATGAATTTGAAACAGGAAAATAGTCATTGAATTTCCAAAGTAATATTAACTACTATTTCCTAGGAAGTTAGGAGATCATATCTGTACAGTTTTCTCTCTTTACTTCTGTTCCACCAAGCCTCCATTGAAAATTTCATCATCCAACATGACGGTTGTGGTGAAAGTTCTATGATAGAGTAGGCACATTTATATCCCAGAGAAGTCACATCCTAGAGGGAAAATGTGCTCAAGAGGATAAAATATTCTGTGAAGGCAGGAGAAGCTATTGAAGAAAAACATGAACGATGCCAAATTGGACATCTTACTGAAATTAGGCTTTCAAAATGGGGACTCAAATTCAATTGGAGGGATGAAAAGGGATGGGGTAGGTTTGGGTTTGCTTACACTTTGGAAAGTCCAGTTTCTGTTCTCCCTTTCCTAACTGACCTTGCAAATCCCTCTCTACAAGGCAGCCCACACTCTTTGCTCTTCCGACACTAATATGCTCAATGTCCCGCCAATGACTTCTTGCTCATGTCCTTGCATTGCCCTGGCACTTCCTCCCACTTCATATCTGAAAGGCCACCACTCTCCCTATCTTCAAAGCCCAACTAAAATCATATACCTTCTGAAAGGCCTTCTCTAACTAACCCCTCATTTCCCCAACTGTCCACCGTCCCTTCTGTGTAGCCTATGGACATGGATCTGTACTTCTAAAGCAGTTTGAGTCTCTTCCCACTCCAGCCCCACATCCCCCTTTACCATTTTACTACTTACCTCACTCCAACCCCATAGCACTTACATACATATTCTTATACTCTGCCGCTATACGTAATTTATTTTAATGTCTGTCTCTCCCACTAGATTGTAATTTCCTTGAGGACAGGAATCATTTCTGCCAACTCAATTGTATCGTCGTCCCCTAAGCACTTACTACAGTGCCCAATAACCGTGCTCTCAATAATAGAGAAGCAGCATGGCTTAGTGGAAAGAGCACAGGCTTGGGAGTCAGAGTTTGTGGGTTCTAATCCCGGCTCCTCTGTCACTTGTCATTTGTGTGACTTTGGGCAAATCACTTAACTTTTCTGTGCCTCAGTTACCTCCTCTGTAAAATGGGGATTGAGACTGTGAGCCCCGCGTGGGACAACTTGATAACATTGTCTCTATCCCAGCACTTAGAACAGTGTTTGGCACACAGTAAGTGCTTAACAAACACGATCATTAATCATTAATTAATAATAATAATAATAATAATAATGATGGTATTTGTTAAGGGCTTACAATGTGCAAAGCACTATTCTAAGCACTGGGGGTATACAAGGAAATCAGTTGTCTCATGTGGGACTCACAATCTTAGTCCCCATTTTACAGATGAGGTAACTGAGGCACAGAGAAATTAAGTGGCTTGCCCAAGGTCACACAGCTGACAAGTGGTGGACCTGGAATTTGAACTCATGACCTCTGACTTCCAAGCCCATGCTCATTCCACTGATCCACACTGCTTCCCCAATAAATAATAACAATAATAATAATAATAATTTTGGTATTTGTTAAGCACTTACTATGTGCAAAGTACTGTTCTAAGCACTGGTGAGGATACAAGGTGATCAGGTTGTCCCATGTGGGGCTCACAATCTTAAACCCCATTTTACAGATGAGGTAACTGAAGCACAGAGAAGTTAAGTCACTTGCCCAAAGTCACACAGCTGACAAGCGGTAGAGCCGGGATTTGAACCCATGACCTCTGACTCCCAAGCCCATGCTCTTTCCACTGAGCCACACTGCTCTTCTCTTTATTTACCAGTTAATAAATCAATAGTAGTCACTGAGTCCTTATTATGGACAGAGTACTGTACTAAGCATTTGGGAGAGTGCAATACAACAGAGTTGGTACACATTGCATGTACACAAGGAGCTTACATTTTAGAGGGGAAACAGATGATAAAATATATAAATCAATAAATAAACAATTAAATAAAGTATGATATCTTGTCTTATGAAGTTGAGTCATCTATGACCCACAGCGACACCATGGAGGCATCTTTTCCAGAACTCCCCACCTACATCTGCAATCATTTTAGTAGTGCATCCATAGAGTTTTCTTGGTAAAAATCTGGAAATGGTTTAGCATTGCCTCCTTCCGCGCAGTAAGCTTGAGTCTCCACCCTTGACTCTCCATATCGCTGCTGCCCAGGACAGGGGAGTTTTGACATGTAGCAGATTGCCTGCCACTCTCTAGCCACTGGTCAAGCTAGGAATGGAATGGTTATGCTTCTACTTGACTCTGTCTACCATAATCAAGACTGGTAGAGTACTAGAAACTCTCCAGGAGCTACCATGAGAGGAGAAAGTAAGGTTACCATTCAATGTAAATTAAACAAAATGCCATGGACTAATTGTAAAACCTAAGTGCAACATCATGAGAAATAGTTTAGACTAGATCCTTCAACACAACCTTATGGTGAACTAACTAGTTATTGAAAAACTACAAATTCAGTGAGATTGATAAAACCAGACCAATCACATTACGTTTGGGGGAGAGGAAGGAGAACAGCACCAGTCAACCGGAAATGGTCAAAATTCACTTCAGAAGATAAAATTTCATCTACTGATGGCTGCTTTGTGCTTACTAAATGGTTTCTAACCCTTATCCTTTGACTCAACTCATTTGAATATAACATTTCATTGAGGCCCTGAGAAGCAGAGTGGCCTAGTGAAAAGAGCACGGGCCAAGTGGTAGAGGACCTGGGTTCTAATCCCGGCTCCGCTACTTGACAGCTGTGTGACCTTGAGCAAGTCACTTCACTCCTCTGGGCCTCAGTTATCACATCTGTAAAATGGGATTTGAGATTGTGAGCCCCATGTGGGACAGGGACTGTTTCCAAACTGATTATCTTGTGTCTACCCCAGCACTAAGTACAGTGCCTGGCACAGAGGAAGCACTTAAAAGATGCCATTAGGAAAAAAGACAAATCCTTTCTGCCACTCTCGTTGCTCTTCACTGATAATAGGTACATGTCCCCTTGTCCCCCTCTCCATCCCCCTCATCTTACCTCCTTCCCTTCCCCACAGCACCTGTATATATGTATATATGTTTGTACATATTTATTACTCTATTTATTTATTTTACTTGTACATATCTATTCTATTTATTTTATTTTGTTAGTATGTTTGGTTTTGTTCTCTGTCTCCCCCTTTTAGACTGTGAGCCCACTGTTGGGTAGGGACTGTCTCTATATGTTGCCAACTTGTACTTCCCAAGCACTTAGTACAGTGCTCTGCCAAGAGTAAGTGCTCAATAATTACGATTGATTGATTGATTGATGAAGCACCCTGGCCTATTGGACAGAGCATGGGACTGGAAGTCAGAGGAATCCCAGCTCCACCACTTGCTGGCTGTGTGACTTTGGGCAAGTCACTTAACTTCTTTGTGACTTAGTGTCTTTCTCTACAAAATGGGGATTAAATGGTATCTCATACTGAAGATGTGACTCCCATGTGGGACAGAGATTGCATGTCCAAACTAATTATCCTGTATCTATTCCAGTGCTTTGAACAGTGCTTGGCATATAATAAGTGCTCAATGAGTGGCATTATTTTTATTATTATTATGGCTACTGTGGTAGCCTGTTGTTGGGTAGGGATTTTCTGTATCTGTTGCTGAATTGTACTTTCCAATAATAATTATTATTATTATTATTATTAAGCAATAATTTATTATAAAATAATTTATTAAGCACTTACTATGTGCAAAGCACTGTTCTTAGCACTGGGAAGGTTGCAAGGTGATCAGGTTGTCCCACGGGGGTCTCACAGTCTTAATCCCCTGTTTACAGATGACATAACTGAGGCCCAGAGAAGGTAAGTGACTTGCCCAAAGTCACACAACTGACAATTGGCGGAGCCGGGATTTGAACCCATGACCTCTGACTCCAAAGCCCGTGCTCTTTCCACTAAGCCATGCTGCACTCTGCACACAGTAAGCCCTCAATAAATACAATTGAATGAATGAATGAATGAATGAATGAAAATCATAATTCTTGCTCGATGGGCCCATCATGTCCCTTTTCCTCCTTATGGCTCATGTTGAGTTGAAAAGAAAGTTCATTTATAAATACATGTTCAGTGAGAGCAGAGGCCAGACCCCTATACCTCCAAATTTGAATATAGAATAATAATAATCAAGGTATTTGTTAAGCACTTCCTATGTGCCAGGCACTGTATTAAGCACTGGGGTGGATACAAGCAAATTGGGTTAGACACAGTCCCCGTACGAAGTGGGGCTCACAGTCTCAATACCCATTTTACAGATGAAGTCTCTGAGGCACAGAGAAGTGAAGTGACTTGCCCAAGGTCACACAGCAGACAAGTGGCAGAGCTTGTCTGCACCCTGCTGCTGCTGCACGAAAGGACGTGTGTGTGTTTGTGTGTGTGTGTGTGTGTGTGTGTGTGTGTGTGTGTGTGTGTGTTCACCTGTGTGGGGGTATAAATAAGGACCTACATGAAAATATTATTCCCTTCTCTTTCTGAAATTTCAAGTTCAAACTTTTTTCAGAATGTTCAAGGTGTGAGTATGTATGAGCGTATTTGTGTTTGTGTGTATACAAGCAAGGACTCAAATGCCAATGCTGTCTCCTATTTCTGAAATTCTAGTTTCAAACTCTTCAAAATATGTTTGGGGGAGGGCCTGGAGGGAATGGTGGGCATGGGGGGGGGGCAGGTGTGGGTGTGTGTGTGTGTGTGTGTGTGTGTGTGTGTGTGTGTGTGTGTGTGTGTGTGTGTGTGAGCGTGTGCGTGTCTGGAATTACAGAAAGAAAACAAATATTTGTATCTACTCCCTTCTTATGACAATTTGTCTCCCCTAACATTTTTCCGCATCCCAGAACAATAACAAAACTATTATCCCAGAATCTTCTTCCTTCCTTCACTTACAGTGCAGCCTGAAACTGAAGGAGCAGAAGCTGACTGAAAATACAAAGACAAAGAAGCTTAGACAGGCCAAAAGACCCTCATCTTTCACCTTCCCCCTTCCTTTCCCCTTCACCCAAACTAAAGGGCAAAAGTTTGTCAGTTTGCCAGTAGTTTGCTGGAGGTTAGTTGATAGATAAAGGCTAACTTTCCAATCTGGGCTCAAGGAAAACTGACACCACAGAAGGGACATTAGGCCTGCATATCTGTTCTCTTTAATTACATCAATCCAGATGGAGAAAAAATTATCTTATTAAATCTCAGATGAGACTCAAGTCCTTGAATCCACCTGTGACTAAACCCTTGCCCCAAATGTTCACCTTTTAATAAACAAAAAAAAATCATTCTACATGAAGCACTCTGAGTCTATGTTTAAAAAGGAGAAAATGGAGCCTTTTCCAGATGTCATCCCAGTCGTGTGATCAGCAAATTGCCTTTAGAATAGCATGGAAGAAAGAGAAACCAGCATTCCCTCTAGTGAATATCAGCAATAGCCTCTCTGTGAGAATTCAGGTCAGAATCAGAACTTCATTTTTGAAACTTCTGAAAGATTACTGTCTTCAGAGGAATTGTTTCCCGTTTTGTTTTGCTTTGAGCCAATCCCATTCTTCGGACCCCATTGCCTCTGAATACCTTATCAGAAAAGCCTATGTGACCCTTACAAATATCCTGTATTTCCTACTCAGGCAAAGAACAATCTCGACTCTCAAACATCTCTCTCTTTCACTATCGTTCAAACACCATTTAAAATAAATTACCAATATTTTTCTTGGTGTGTGTTTTTTCCATCGGGGATTAGGCATTAAAATGATCTCCAGCCTCTAATCAATTACTTTTCTCCCCGTATCTTTTGCATTTTCCTACAGAACTATTTGCGGGTGTAACAGGGAGATCTTTAGAGATAATCTGGTGATTATTACAAATTCAACCTCTCACGCTGCAGGCATTAAAAGATGAAAATTGCCTGAAGTCCACTGTTGTACAACAAATCTGTATCTCTGGACTCCTGTCCTGAGGTGAAAATGCAAACAGAAGGGATATTTGGAATCGTTTCGACAGATTATAAAATTAAGCAGGGATTAGGGAGTCTCTTTCTAAAATAATGCCACAGGGCCCACACAATGTTAATCACATCACCCTGCAACAGGTATAGCAGAAGTATAGCAGGCTATTGGGAAGAAACAGGAAAAAAGAAGAGAATGTAATTAAACCTGCCACGTATAAGCCCGTGAAAATCCATTTTTAAACTTTGAAATTTTAAGCAGCTAGTCAATTGGGAACCTGCCTATTGCTCTTTAAATAGTCCCCTTATTTTGGGAGTGCAAACATGGAGCTTACATATATTTGAAGAAGTCCATTGTCTTAAAGAAAATTGCACTCTTCGAAAGATTTTCAAAGCAGTTAAACTACCCAGTCCTTTACGCAACCAGAAGACTTGGACCTTCCACAGCTGACACTGTTCTATTTATTTTGTTAATGATGTGCATCTAGCTTTATTTCTATTTATTTTGATGACTTGACACCTGTCCACATGTTTGGTTTTGTTGTCTGTCTCCCCCTTCTAGACTGTGAGCCCGTTGTTGGGTAGGGACCGTCTCTATATGTTGCCAACTTGCACTTCCCAAGCGCTTAGTACAGTGCTCTGCACACAGTAAGCGCTCACTAAATACGATTAAATGAATGAATGAATGACATATATTTCTTCTCGAGCAGCTCCAGCAATGTCATCTTCATGCTAATCTTCATATAAAATGTCATGTCAGCGCCGCAAACAATGAAATTGTTTTGAATTGTTTGAATTATTTGAATTGTTAGAGAAGCAGCATGGCTCAGTGGAAAGAGTACTGGCTCTGGAGTCAGAGGTCATGGGTTCAAATCCCCGCTCTGCCAATTGTCAGCTGTGTGACTTTGGGCAAGTCACTTAACTTCTCTATGCCTCAGTTCCCTCATCTGTAAAATGGGGATTAAGACTGTGAGCCCCATGTGGGACAACCTGATCACCTTGTAACCTCCCCAGCACTTAGAACAGTGCTTTGCACATAGTAAGTGCTTAATAAATGCCATTATTATATTATTATTATTATTATTGTTGTTATTATTATTATTATTAATATTAAATTCCCACATCCGGGTAGTCTACCAGCATTAATGTTTGCCTCCTCTCCACATCATCGGACAGGGCAAATGAGGCTAGTCGGATCACCTCCACAGTCCACCTCCTTCACTCTACGCCATGAGCCACAGAGCCTGCTGACAGGAATCCAGATATCACGCCAACCTCATCCACTTCAAGCTTATCCTTATGTTTTTTAACTCTTCCACCTCTTCATCCTGGAAAAATTTACTTCTCCATCCTTACTGACACCCATGCCCATTGCCCTCTACAGTTATTCCAGATAATAAATAATAATGATGGCATTTATTAAGTGCTTACTATGTGCAAAGCACTGTTCTAAGCACTGGGGAGGTTACAAGGTGATCAGGTTGTCCTGTGGAGGGCTCACAGTCTTAATGCCCATTTTACAGATGAGGGAACTGAGGCACAGAGAAGTGAAGTGACTTGCCCAAAGTCACACAGCTGACAATTGGCGGAGCTGGGATTTGAACCCATGACCTCTGACTCCAAAGCCCGTGCTCTTTCCACTGAGCCATGCTGCTTCTCCAGATGTTTAACTCCCTCCTAAAACCTCTCTCCCATCTTTCCCAGCAATATCTCAAGAGGAGATCTCCTGCCTTCTCTCAAAATCTATCTTCTCCACCTGCGAATCCCACTTCATCCCTTTCCATGTTATCAAAACACTTGCACCTGCTTTCTTCTCTCCCTAACCTCCATCTTCAACTGTTCCCTCTCCAATGGCTTCTTCCCCACTGCTTTAAAACATGCTCATGTCTCCCCTATCCTGAAATGAAAAAAAACCTCCATTGACCTCACGGCTCCCTCCAGTTATCACCAAAACTCCATTCTACCATTCTTCTCCAAACTCATTGAGCAAGTTGTCCATACCCACCATCTCATCTTCAATTCCATCCTTGACACCCTAAAATCTGGCTTCTGTCCCCTTTACTTCACAGACACTGCTCTCTCAAAGGTCATCAATGATCTCCTTCTTGCCAAATCCAACAGCCTCTACTCCATCCTAATCCTCCTCAACTTCTCAGCTGCCTTCGACATTGTTGACCACTCCTTTCTCCTGGAAACATTATTCATTCACTCATTCAATCATATTTATTGAGCCCTTACTGTGTGCAGAGCACTGTACTAAGGCTTGGGAAGTACAAGATGGCAACATATAGAGATGGTCCCTACCCAACAATGGGCTCACAGTCTAGAAGGGGGAGGCAGACAACAAAACAACACATGTGGACAGGTGTCAAGTCGTCAGAACAACTAAAGCTAGATGCACATCATTAACAAAATAAATAGAACAGTAAATATGTACAAGTAAAATAGAGTAATAAATCTGTACAAACATATATACAGGTTCCATGGGGGTGGAAAGGAGGTAGGGAAGGGTGGGATGGGGAGGAGGAGAGGAAAAGGGGGACTCAGTCTAATCTCAGCTTCACTGACACTCTCCACTCATTCATTCATTCAATCGTATTTATTGAGCGCTTACTGTGTGCAGAGCACTGTACTAAGCACTTGGGAAGTACAAGTTGGCAACATATAGAGATGGTCCCTACCGAACAGTGGGCTCACAGCCTAGAAGGGGGAGACAGAGAACAAAACAAAACATATTAACAAAATAAAATAATTAGAATAAACATGTACAAGTAAAATAAATAAATAAATAGAGTAGTAAATACATACAAACATATATACATATATACAGGTGTTGTGTGGAGGGGAAGGAGGTAAGGTGGGGGGGATGGGAAGGGGGAGGGGGCAGAGGAAGGAGGGGGCTCGGTCTGGGAAAGCCTCCTGGAGGAGGTGAGCTCTCAGTAGGGCTTTGAAGAGAGGAAGAGAGGTAACTTGGCGGATGTGCAGAGGGAGGGCATTCCAGGCCGGGGATGACTTGGGCCGGGGTCAATGGTGGGACAGGTGTGAATGAGGCACAGTGAGGAGATTAGCGGCAGAGGAGAGGAGGGTGCAGGCTGGGCTGGAGAAAGACAGCAGGGAGGTGAGGTAGGAGGGGGCGAGGTGATGGAGAGCCTTGAAGCGAGGGTGAGGAGTTTTTGCCTGATGCGTAGGTTTAATGGTAGCCACTGGAGATTTTTGAGGAGGGGAATAACATGCCCAGAACATTTCTGGACAAAGACAATTGGGGCAGCGGTGTGAAGTATGGATTGAAGTGGAGAGAGACAGGAGGATGGGAGATCAGAGAGGAGGCTGATATAGTAATCCAGATGGGATAGGATGAGAGCTTGAACGAACAGGGTAGCGATTTGGATGGCGAGGAAAGGGTGGATCTTGGCAATGTTGCAGAGGTGAGACCGGCAGGCTTTGGTTACGGCTTGGATTTGAGGGGTGAACGAGGGAGCAGAGTCGAGGATGACACCAAGTTTGTGGGCTTGTGAGACGGGAAGGATGGTAGTGCTGTCAACAGTGATGGGAACGTCAGGGAGAGGGCAGGGTTTGGTAGGGAAGACAAGGAGTTCAGTCTTGGGTATGTTGAGTTTTAGGTGGCGGGCAGACACCCAGATGGAGGTGTCCTGAAGGCAGGAGGAGATGCGAGCCTGGAGGGAGGGAGAGAGAGCAGGGGCAGAGATGTAGATTTGGGTGTCATCAGCACAGAGATGATAGTTGAAGCCTTGACTCCTCTCTCTCATTCAACCCACATATTCAATCCATTACTAAATCCTGTCGGTTCGACCTTCACAGTACCACTAAAATCTGCCCTTTCCCCTCCATCCAAACTGCTCCTACATTAATACAAACACTTATCCTATCCCAACTTGATTACTGTATCAGCCTCCTTGATGACCTCTCTGCCTCCTGTCACTCCCCACTCTAGTTCATACTTCACTCTGCTGCCTGGATCATTTTTCTACAAAATAACATTCAGACCAGGTTTCCCCACTCCTCTGTGGAACCTGCAGTGGTTGCCCATCCACCTCTGCCTCAGGGAGAGACTTCTTACTATCAGTTTTAAGGCACTTAATCAACCTTTCTCCCCCTCGCTACTCACCTCCTACAACCCAGCCCGACACTATGCTACTCTAATGACAACCTACTCACTGTACCTCAATCTCAGCGTGGCTCAGTGGAAAGAGCCCGGGCTTTGGAGTCAGAGGTCATGGGTTCAAATCCCTGCTCTGACAATTGTCAGCTGTGTGACTTTGGGCAAGTCACTTCACCTCCCTGGGCCTCAGTTACCTCATCTGTAAAATGGGGACTAAGACTGTGAGCCTCCCGTGGGACAACTTTATCACTTTGTAACCTCCCCAGTGCTTAGAACAGTGCTTTGCACATAGGGCTTAATAAATGCCATAAAAAAATCTCATTTATCTCACCGCTGACCTTTCTCCCACATCCTGCCTCTGGCCTGGTATGCCCTCTTGCCTCACTTCTCACAGACAATTACTCTCCCCACCTCCAAAGCCATCCTGAAGGTACAGATCCCCAAAGAGTCCTTCCCTAAGTCCTCCTTCCCTCTTCTCCCACTTCCTTTTGCATCACCCTGATATGCTCCTTTTCTTCATCCCCTGAGCCCCAGCCCCACAGCACTTGTATACCTATCTATAATTGTATTTATTTATATTGTCTGTCTTCCCCTATAGACTGTAAGCTCATTGTAGGCCGGGGAAGTGTCTATTATATTGCTGTATTGTACTAGGAGAAGCAGCATGGCTTAGTGGAAAGAATACGGGCTTGGGAGTCAGAGGCCTTGGGTTCTAATCCTGCCTCCACCACTTAGCTGTGTGATTTTGGACAAGTCACTTCACTTCTCTGTGCCTCAGTTGCCTTATCTGTAAAATGGGGATTAAGACTGTGTGCCCCATGTGGGACAACCAGATAACCTTGTGTCTTTCCCAGCACTTAGAATAGTGCTTGGCTTGGCTTTCCCCCTTCTAGACTATAAGCCCGTTGTTGGCTAAGGACCGTCTCTATATGTTGCCAACCTGTACTTCCCAAGCATTTAGTACAGTGCTCTGCACACAGTAAGTGCTCAATAAATACGATTGAATGAATGAATAGTAAGCATTTAACAAATACCATCATTATTATAATAATTACTCTCCCAAGTGCTCTGCAAGCAGTAAGTGCTCAAAAAATATGACTGACTGACTGACTGATTAGTCAAACTATCACTGGACAGTTCTGTGAAATGGGGGAACATGTACAGGTTGGGCAGAAGAAACACTTTAAATATGCCTCAATCCTGCATACTTCTAGAAGATAATGCTGCTAGACAGTAAACTCCTTATGGTCAGGGAGCATCTCTACCTATTCTGGCATTATACTCTCCCAAGTGCTTAGTACAGTCCCCTGCACACAGAACCTCTCAATGAATTTAAATGATTGATTGATTGATGGTATACCTTGGCCTTTGGCAACTGGGAATAGGGAGGCTCTTCTAGAGCAGAGGTTTTGAGAAGAAACTGTAAGAAGGTACTGTCTGGTCTGACACCTGCTTTTTCATCCATATCGACTCACATGGATAACTCATCTTGGCCGAATTGATAGAGCACAGGCCTAGCAGTCAGAAGGATCAGGGTTCTAATCCCAGCTCTGGCACTTGTCTGCTGTGTGCCTTTGGGTAAGTCACTTCACGTCTCTGTGCCTCAGTTCTTTCATCTGCAAAATGGGGATTAAGACTGTGGGACATGTGGGACAGGGACTATGTACAACCCAATTATTTTGTATCTACTCCAGAACTTAAAATAGTGCCTGGAACACAGCAAGTACTAACAAAGACCACAGTTATTATTATTACAAGTAGTAAAATCATCTTGTTATTTATTTATTTATTTATTTTACTTGTACATATCTATTCTATTTATTTTATTTTGTTAGTATGTTTGGTTTTGTTCTCTGTCTCCCCCTTTTAGACTGTGAGCCCACTGTTGGGTAGGAACTGTCTCTATGTGTTGCCAACTTGTACTTCCCAAGCACTTAGTACAGTGCTCTGCACACAGTAAGCACTCAATAAATACGATTGATTGATTGAAGGTCCAAGTCAATCAATCAATCATATTTATTGAGTGCTTACTATGCAGAAATCACTGTGATAAGCACTTAGGAGAATATAATGCAACAGAATTAGCAGATACACTGTCTGCCCATAATGAGTTTACAGTCTAATGATTAAAAAAGAGAGTACAGGCAAAGACAGAAACAGAGATGATATAGTCATATATCATCGCTGTACCAAGCATTCTGATCTCCAGGTCCGTGCTCTATCCACTACGCCATGTTTGCTGCTTCTACAAGCACTTACTATGTTCCTGGCACTGTGCTCAGTGTTGGAGCTGATACAAGATAATTGTGATGGACAAGGTCCCTGTCTCCTTAATCTCCTTTTACAGATAACTGAGGCAGAGAATTTAATTGACTTGCCTGAGATTACTCAGCAGCTAGCTACATGGCAGATCTGTGATTAGAACCCAGGTCCTCTGACTCCCAGACTTGTGCTCTTTTTCCTGGGCCATGCTGCTTCTCAAAGAAATGGGAGTTTGCAGTGGAGATAAAAAGTCAGGGTCAACGAGGGGATTTTGAGACTTAAGCATAAAGGTAGTAGTTAGAGCAATGGGAGTGGATGACTTCCCCAAAGTAGAATGTAAATCATCAACAGGAAGGGACTCAGAGCAGAGCTTTGAGGAACACTCCCAGTTATGGAGTGAAAGGTAGAAAAACAGCCTGTGAGAGAGACTGAGAATAAGCGGTCAATGAGGCATGAGAAAAACTAAGAGAGAACTTGACAGTGAAACCATAGTTTGGTACTGCTTCCAAGGAAAGGGAGTGGTCTCCGTTGTCAAAGAAAGTTGAGGGGTCTAGGGGGATTTGGATAGTCTGTTGAATTTGTCAAGAAGGTTGTCCTTGGGAACCTTGCAGGAGAATAGTGTCAGTGGAGTCAAGAGGTTGGAAATGAAATTATAGAGTGTCAAGTAGGGAAGTGGAAGAAAGGAAATTTTTTCAGGTGGGGGAATACAACCTAGTGTGGCCAAGTGGATAGAGCATGGGACTGGGAGTCTGAAGGACCTGAGTTCTAATCCCAGCTCCTCCCCCTGTCTGCTGCGTGACCTTGGGTAAATTACTTAATTTCTCTGTGCCTCAGTTACCTCATCTGTAAAATGGGATTAACAACATGAATCCAGTGTGGGTCAGGGACTTTGTCCAAACTTGTATCTACCCTAGCGCTTAGTGCTATATGCCTGGCACATAGTAAGTACATAACAAATACCTTTGAGAAGCAGCGTGGCTCAGTGGAAAGAGCATGGGCTTTGGAGTCGGAGTTCAGGGGTTCAAATCCCAGCTCCACTACTTGTCAGATGTGTGACTTTGGGCAAATCACTTAACTTCTCTGTGCCTCAGTTCCCTCATCTGTAAAATGGGGATTAAGAATGTGAGCCCCCGGTGGGACAACCTGATCACCTTGTAATCTCCCCAGCACTTAGAACAGTGCTTTGCACGTAGTAATAATAATAATAATAATAATGGCACTTATTAAATGCTTACTATGTGAAAAGCACTGTTCTAAGCACTGGGGAGGTTACAAGGTGATCAGGTTGTCCCATGGGGGGCTCACAGTCTTAATCCCCATTTTCCAGATGAGGGAACTGAGGCACAGAGAAGTGAAGTGACTTGCCCAAAGTCACACAGCTGACAACTGGCAGAGTGAGGATTCGAACCCGTGACCTATGACTCCAAAGCCCATGCTCTTTCCACTGAGCCACGTTTAATAAATGTCATTATTATCATTATTATTATTACCATTAAAAAAAGGAACTTGAGCCTGGACAGGGATAAGAGTTAGGAGATGGAGCCAAAGTTAGAGGTTGTACTGGAGCCCAGAGGGATTTTCAATACAGGGGAGATATGAACTTGTTTGAAGGCAGAAGGGAAGAGACCATCTAAGAGTGAGTTACTGAATGTGGTGGTCAGGGAAGGAATAATAATAGGAAAATAATGGTATCTGTTAAGTGCTTGCTATATGACAGGCACTGTACTAAGTGCTAGAATGAGAGTGGGAGCAAGTGAGAAGGGATGATTGTTTCAATATTGAATAGCCTGTGTTGTTCTCAGTGTCCACCACTAAATGTAGTTTGTTTTAAAAGCTTTAATCAGCAGTTTCAGAGATAAATTTGGGGTGAAAAGGTCACTACATCAGGCTTATCTGCTTCAACCTCAGAACAAAGGAATGGAACCTAAAGACAATTTGAAGTTTAGGTTCATCTTAATAAGGATAAAGTTTCAACAGGAATGCTACGGACAGAACAATTATAAATCAGAATGTAATGAGGACTACCTCCACTCGCATTTTATTTCTCACTTCCAGGTCACTCTCTGTGTTTAAAAGAACAAACATGCCCCTCGAACACCTGTCTGCTAGGAAGATATTGGACCCAAAGAAGTTTATAATGTTGTTTTCTGAAACAGAGCATAGCAACCTGTTTAAATTTAGAGGACGTGAAAACTAATTCCAACGTTAGGAAAGTCACTGTAATAAACTGCACAAGCAATATTTCTGGTAAAGAGAGGATTTCTCCTCCTTCAACTCCACCCTTGACCTGATTCCCTGTAATTCTATTCAGCCAGACAAAGGTCAGCACTGTTTCCCTCTCAGGTAAGCACTGACCTCTCTTGGGAATGTACAGACATCAAATAAGATGTCCCTAACATTTTATTTACAGTAGAAAGAATGTGTTAGGGGCTGAATGGATTGAAACATGGATTGTGTGACTATTGCATCAAGTTAGATATTGACTTTACTGGTGGTCAGTCCAGGGATTATGCTATTGTCTCCAAAATTATACTCTGATGTCTGATTTCTGAAAGTCTTGTATAAGGCACAAAAGCCTGTCCAACCAATCAAAATGACAAACTCTTAAGAGTTTATTTAGATGCTCTCTTCTGTTGCAATGCAATAGTACCTCATGCTTCTAAATGCACAAAAAAGAAGAGCATTTTTTCATACTACTTGAATAAGCAGTGGAATGTCTCATTGTTTAAAATTAGAGACCAGGGGTGGGGGTGGAGTATATCTTTGTTTCATTATTAAATCCTTATGCCTAATCAGCAGGCATGTAAAAGAAAAGGAAATGGTTTGCAGATCTAATGTAGGGATAGAAGTAGAATTTGGATTCAGACTGACCATTAATTGATGCCTTTAATTTTATTATAGGTGTGCAATATATTTTGAAAAATATATAGCTTATATATAAAAGGATATGATAGTTTTCATGAAGGAGTAATAACTTTCCTCTCAAATTATTTTTAACATTATTGCTCAGATATGAATATAGTTTTTAAGAAACAGAATTGTTGAATGCACAAGCTGTTAAAAGTTCATGTTGATAATATTGTAAATATATGTCACTGATTACAATTAGCTACTAAGGTAGATGGCAGCCTCTTGTCAAAAACAAACAATATAAGTATCTCTTAGATTTCACATACTATCTGTGATCATTACCCAGTTAGCAATGGGGGTTCTGACCACTAGGAAAACCTTCTGGCTCCATGAAATCAGCACCTTTTAATGAACACACCCTGGAGGACCATCTACCTTCAACATTGAAATTTTGGCACAAACAACGAAAAATAAATGAATAATGGTCAATAGGCTATATGAATGTAAATATGAATTAAAAGGAAACAATGGTGATAAAATGGTTTTATCATGCTATGTGTTTTCTAAAGCATTTCCTGTTAAAAAACTCAATATGGCATACTTTAAAAACAATAACATTTATTAAGCACTGACTATATGCCAAGCACTTTACTAAGTAGATAGAAGATAATCAGGTTGGCCACAGTCCCTGTACCATGTAGGGCTCACAGTTTAAATTGGAGGGAGGAGTATTTAATCCCTATTGTACAGATAGAGTAATTGAGGTACAGAGAAGTTAAGTGATTTGTCCAAGAGTCTAAGGCCAAAGCATAAAAGTGGTGGAGGAGGGATTGGTACCCAGGTCCTTTGATTCCCAGGCCCATGCTCTTTCCACTAGGCCTTGCTCCTTCTCTGCTGCTTCTGCTTAACTTTTGGTAGCCAGATTTCTTTGTCATTTTCCTAATGTAAAATGGGCACCTACGCATTCATCTGCATTAGCTAAAAGGAGGGTAACGTACACTACCCTGGACATACAGTTGTGTCCCACAAATGAGGGAATGGGAGCCACATAATAATAATAATAATAATAATAATAATAATAATAATAATAATGTTGGCATTTGTTAAGCGCTTACTATATGCAAAGCACTGTTCTAAGCGCTGGGGGGGGGATACAAAGTGATCAGGTTGTCCCACGTGGGGCTCACAGTCTTAATCCCCATTTTACAGATGAGGTAACTGAGGTTCAGAGAAGTTAAGTGACTTGCCCAAGGTCACACAGCAGACAGGTGGTGGAGCGGGATTCAAACCCATGACCTCTGACTCCAAAGCCTGTGCTCTTTCCACTGAGCCATGCTGCTTCTCTTCAAGGCCTCCTCTTCCGCCTAAGCCATCCCCCTGCCCCTGCAACTCCTTCACCCACCAACCTCAGGGGTCTCGTTGGTACACAACAGGCAGAAGCTGGAGTGATCATCACATCCATCAAACATTTACAATGTTGGGAAATTAAAGACTGCTGCACTCTGAACCAGCCTGTCAGAGTGGTGAAAAGCCTGAAAACTGCTCCTTTAGTTGAAATGTACTGTAGCTCCATTGCTTTCTTTTGTTGTCTTTGTGTTCTTCATTTGTTTTGCTATCTTAATCAGTCAGCCAATAGTATTTATTGAGCGCTTAATGTACTAAATGCTTGGGAGAGAGCAATACAACAGATTTGGTAAACACATTTTCTTCCCACAAAGAGCTTACAGTCCAGAGGAGGAGACAGACATAAATATAAATAAATAACTCATAATATGTAACTGTGGTTTATAAAACACATATTCTGAATTACTTATTGCATCACTTCAACCTTTTCCTTTCTGCTCATTGTCAACTGTCCTTCTACTTTTTTCTTAGACTGTAGACCCCTTCTGAGCCAGGGACTCCCATCTGAATCATTATCATTGTACCTTTGCCCAACTTAATACAGTGGTCTCCACGCAGTATGTGCTTAATAAATGCTGTTTAAAGGATGAACAAAAATTATAATCATATTTGTTCAGCATTACTATATACCAAGTATTTTTGCAAGTGCTGGGGTAGATACAAAATAATCAGGTCCCACATGGACCCCACATGGGGCTTACAGTCGAAACAGGAGAGAGAGTAGGTGTTGAAACTCCATTTTGCAGATGAGGGAACTGAGGCACCAAGAAGTTAAGTAACTTGTCCAAGATCCAACACCAGGTATATGTGATAGAATTAGTATTAGAACTCAAATCCTCTGACTCCAAGGTCTGTGCTATTTCCAGTAGACAATACTGTTTCCAATAAATGAATTGATGATTGAATGAATAAATAAGTGGGTGGATGAATGAATGAGTGAATGGGCAAATTAATGAATGGCTTAACAAATATTTATGTAGTAGTAGTAGTAGAAGTAGCAGTAGTAGCAGCAATCATATGCCTTGAGAGCCTGTCAGAAGCAATGCACTCCAGCATTTTTAAGAAGAGCCAATGGAAAGTATTTGCATCAATTAATCAATTGCATTTATTGAGAACTTACTATTTGTAGAGCACTGACTAAGTGGTTGGAAGAGTGCAATACAGGAGAATTAGCAGACATGTTTCCTGCCCATAATAAACTTACAGTCTACAGAGGGCTACAGACATTAATAGGAATAAATAAGTAATTCATTATATGTAATTTAAAGATATATACATAAGTGTGGGTGGGGTTGGGGGTGAGGCAAATATCAAATGTCCAAAGGTCACAGACACAAGTGTATGGACAATGCAGAAATTAGAGCAAGCTGGGGAATAAAAGGCTTAGTCAGGGAAGGTCTCTTGGAGAAGATGTGGCTTTAATAATGCTTTGAAGATGGAGAGAGTGGCGGTCTGGCATATATAGAGGGGGAAGGAGTTCCAGACTAAGGGAAGGTTGTTAGAAAGGAGTCAGCAGAAAGGTAGACGAGATCAAGGCTCATTGAGTAAACTGGTATGGGCTGGGCTGTAGTAGATTAATGAGGTGAGGTAGGATGGGGCAAGCTGATTCAGTGCTTTAAAAGCCAATGGTAAGGGTTTTCTATTCTATGTGGAGGTGGATGGGCAGCCATTGGAGGTTCTTGAGGAGTGGAGAGATATGAACTGAACATTTTTGTTGATAAGTGATTCGTGCAGCAGAGTTAAGTATGGAATGGAGTCAGGGGAGACAGAGGGCTGGGAGTTGAGAGTGCAGATGCAGTAGTCAAGGCAGGAAAGGATAAGTGCTTGGATCAGCACAGTAGCAGTTTGAATTGAGAAGAAAGGGTAGATTTTCGCAATGTTGTGAAGATAGAACTGACATAATTTAGTGACATTGAATATGTTGGTTGAATGAGAGGGATGAGTCAAGCACAATGCCAAGGTTTGTGAGATGGGGGGATAGCTGTACAGTGATGGGAAAGACATGGTGAGGACAGGGTTTGGGTGGGAGGATAAGGAGTTCAGATTTGAACATGTTGAATCTGAGGTGTTGGCAGTGCATCCAAGTAGAGATGTCTTGGAGGCAGGAGGAAATGCAAGAGTGCAGGAAAGGAGAGAGGACAGGGATGAAGATGGAGATTTGGGAATCAATCATATATGTGTTTGAACTCATGGGAGCATCACTCCAGTTATATGGTTATAATGTGCCACTTAAGCACACGGGAGACATTGGAGGATTGTTTTGAAAGGGACATTCTAAACTCCTTGAAAATTAATTTTATCCCCTAGCAGGACCAAGGCACCCAAGGTATCACAGACCTGAAAGGGAATCGGGTCCTGGACCCATGATATGACTTGAAAAGAAAGAAGCAGTGTGGCCTAGTGAAAACATTCCTACATGGGCCTGGGTTCTAGTCCCAGCTCCACCACTTGTCTTCTGTACGATCTTGAGCAAGTCACTTAACTTCTCTGTGCATCAGTTACCTCATATGTAAAATGGTGATTAAGACTTTGAGTCCCATGTGGAATAAATAAGTTAAAAAAATGGAGAAGGAGGGTTTAAGTGAGGTGTTGAAGAGAATCTAGGTTGAAGACAGAAATGGTAGAAGGCAGAAACAACAGTTAGTAAATACCATAACCTTATCATTTTGGAGGCAGTATAACTTCAAAATCTAGGAAGAAACCACAATTCCAGTAGACAACCAATTCACATGTCAAAAGACTGTTCTTGGTTGTGGGGCCTAACTCAGTGTGTCTTTTTGCGTTCTCAAGGGATAGATCAATTGGCCGCCAAGATATATCAATTTGCAAAGCAGCGTTTTGTACTGAGCTTTTAAGTCAATCCAACTACGGCATGATTGCTGGTAGCATGCAATTAGTGTCTAAACTGTTTAAAGTTATCCTTATTTTAAAAAGAATCTCTAACATACTGGGAATGATTCAGTTCTGTGGACGGTGTCCATCCCTCTTGACTGAATGGAAAACTGGTGTTTGGCCACCTGACTGCTTTTCGGGAAACCAATGTCCTTGAATTTAGGAAACCATTGTCCATGTGCTGAAATCGTATCCCATAGTAGTGATGAAATGGAGAGGAGCAGTGAGTACAGACCTAGTCTGCTTCCCCTGAGAAAAGGAATCTAGGATGGTGTTTCTTTCCTAAGCATTCGAAAGGCCTAGAAAAAATCTGATACTTTGAAGCATTGTTTCCCATCAAACTGCAGATCTTTTAAGATTTCCTCATAATAGCTGCAGGCTTTGAAAATAATCACCCCTCGTATATTTTTAATAATGCCACAAGTGGCTTCCTGCTCATCTGTTGTTGTCACCAAATGTCTGTCAAAGGACCACGCATCATATGGATAACAGATTGTAGCGCGGTCACTTCTGCGACAGGAGTGGTGTAAGGATCAAAGGTTACCCGCTTCCTTTCCCCCATACATCTTTCTCATTTTCAATGACTCCTTAGTGATAAATGTAGGCTCTTAGAGGGAGGCATTTGTTTCTAAGTTTCATGAACAAAATGAAATATAAAATTTAAAGGACATCTAGTTAGCACATTTTACCAACTACCCAATGTTCAGATATTTGCCTGACCCATTCAATTCTAGCCAGATACTAATGCTGACCTGAGTTTACCAACTAGCCCCTGTGTTTACATTTTATTATGCATTATCTAACACTTTCTGATTCACTTTTTCAAAGATGATCTCCTTACTCTTTTGCTTACTCTGCACCGTGTTAGAAATAGAGCTTCCAGTACAAGTGGAACTCTACAGAAATCCTCATTATAAATCAAACTAATCCTCTTTGGGTAAATCAAATTCAGCTGACACAAACGAAGTATTTGGAAAATAAACTGCCCAATCATGTTGAGCCCAAAGGAAGCTTCAAAGACCAAAATGATATACTGGAGAACTGGAATCATGACTTCAAAGGCTATAAATTAAGTTGCCGTAACATGGTCCTGACCAAATTAGGAAATACAGATCAAACAGAAAAGAAAAAAAATCAGTTGCTATGGGGTTATCTCACCCAAGTATCTTTCCTATCTAAATTGTATCTTTCTTATAGACTTACTTCAGTTGCCTCTATCAATCAACCAAGAGTATTTATTGAGCACTTACTCTGTGCTGAGCCCTGGATTATGCTCTTGTGAGAGTACAACAGAGTTAGTAGATGTGATCCTGGCCCCCAAGGAGCTTACAATCTTTATGCTTTTTAAGGAATAAAGAAATGTATATTGTAGGTGAGTAAAATCTCAAAGGGTAGAGTAAATCTCACTCAAAAATAAGCATGGACTTCAGGGTCAGTAAGAAAAGACATCACTTTCCCTGATGTAAAAATAGGTCTCCTGCCTCTGAACCAGTTCGTCTGCTTTTATCAATACCTAGACTGAAAAAGTCCAAACCCAAAATGTTATTTCAGAATGCACATATATTATTTCAAGTTACAAATTGAGAGGGTGAGAAATAGGGTCCTCAACTAAATAATAATAATAATAATAATAATAATAATAATAATAATAATAATAATAGCATTTATTAAGCGCTTACTATGTGCAAAGCACTGTTCTAAGCACTGGGGAGGTGACAAGGTGATCAGGTTGTCCCCCAGGGGGCTCACAGTTTTAATCCCCATTTTACAGATGAGGGAACTGAGGCACAGAGAAGTTAAGTGACTTGCCCAAAGTCACACAGCTGACAGTGGGCGGAGCTGAGATTTGAACCCATGACCTCTGACTCCAAAGCCCAGGCTCTTTCCACTGAGCCATGCTGCTTTGTTCCAGTGATGGTCTCTTTGATGAGAAAGGGGTGTGCTTCTGGATCTTATTGACACTGAATTTTATAGTGCTGCTCATTGAACTATACAGAAATAGCTTTTGCTCAAGAAAACGTATTTTCCCTTGTAGAAACCCCCAATCAGTCCTTCTCTGAATTCTTTCCACGCCAATCCACTTCTGACCCATCAGCTCTCTGAAGAACTTCTCAAATACTAACTGAGTAGGCTAAAGGAGCTAGTATAGTTGATGGTATGTTCAAGGTCAACCATCTTAGGTACAAGAGAATCGGAGAAGCAGAAACTTGTACCCTGGAGGGCCTTCCCACCAGAATTCCCTGGTACTCCAGGCTTAGGCAGGCAACTGGAGGCTCTCCTCTTCCCTCAGCTGACAGGATGCTGCCCACATAGAGGGATACCCTTTCAGGAAGGCTGGTCCCTAGACACGTAAGGATTTATAGATTAAAATCTGACGTATTGTGTCAGAACTGGAGGAGGATTGGCAATCCAGAGAGAGTCAAGACACTCATTGTTACCTGACCTGTCTACAAAGAGAGAATGATAATCAATCATTATTACCCTAAACAGCATTTGATTTTAAGCTCGAGTGTTCTTCCCCTTTCTTCCCTCACGGTGTGCTTTCATTACCGTCCCAGGTTCCCATTCACCATGTCATCGCCTCCCAAGTTATTGCGTGTGGTTTTTTTCCCACCGTTCCCAATTTCTCATGCTCTGCTGAGTTGGGATTGAGTGGCAGCTAGAAGTCTGAAAGCAGGTGTTGCGGAAGTGAAGCGTGCCATTCAGACAGTACATTAGGTAAAGCAACATTCCCTTGGGAACTCTAATGCTTAGCACCGCAGCAGCCCAACTGTTCCTCAGAGAACAGGAAGGAGCTGGTGCTGACCTGCTCTGACCAGATGTTTTGGAAATGGGCCAGATTTTTGCAAATATAATTGCCACTAATTTATCAAAGGTGTAATAAGTATTAATGAAGTCCCTTTCTGGACACTTTAGTTTACAACATGGGCTGAGACAACAGAGAGAAAAATTAGGGACTACCCCACAAAGTTAGTATCCCTCAAGGGTTGGGAATTGTTCTGACTGTTCACCTATTTAAAGTACACCGTTCCTCTTTGGGGAAGATGGACAAAACATTTAGAGAAATCCACTGGCAGCAAGTGAGTCCAAACGTGTTTAGTGAAGAGAAAAAAAACAATACATTAATCACAGGAGATAATTCCCCTCATTTCTCAGCATTCTTCTTTTGGTATTCTGCTACCCCACTGGACCAAACATAACTGACAGTCAACTGAATAAATTCACAACTTCATGTCCTTTTTGACCCCCCCACCCCCCACCCCTGCAATCACCTCTGAGCCTTATTTCAACTGACTTTCACACCTGAGAAAATTAGGGGAAATTGATGAAGAAATACTACAAGAACTGCTGCAAACGTGAGTTTATGACTCACAAATGAAAGACGCAACAAAAAACCATCAGCAGAAATTAGCTTTCCGTTTCTCAACCCTTTGCTTATATTCAACAATCCTTCTGGCGGTAGTGCCACCTCTGTGGGAGTGGAGGGGACAGTGGTTTCTGGTTGTGGTGAGCGACATCATTGTTTTCGCCTTCACCACTCGGGTCTCTGACCTAAGCATCACTGTGAATGGGTGGCAAGATTTGCTTATTTTCCTTGATCCGTGTTTCACCTCCTTCTTCCCCTGCCTCCTGCCTGCTAAGGGGCTTGAGCTGCACCTGAGATTCGGGCTGTTCCTAGGACTGGGACCAGGCCAGGTTAGGCTTATGGTTGCTTCTGTGGGTTCTGCTGTGGCCACTAAGTCTAGGGTCTGTTTGCCACCACTATTTTAAGGCAATGAACTAATCCTTCTACTGCTGCTGTGGTTGCTGTTCTTGCTACAGCCACCACCTCCTTGAGTTGAGTAGTTCACTTTGTGATTGATTAACATGTAATCTGGTTTGGTTCACTTTGTGATTGATTAATGCATGATCTAGTTTTGGTCTGAAGTGCTGGGTCTTAAGTGGCACATAGAGAATCTTTCAGAACAAACATTATTTTTGTTCCTTTACCATTTACTCTTCTTTATTCGTGATCATTCTTAATACTTAACTGTATTTTAATCTTATTTCTGGAAGCCCCATCTCCTAAAAGCTTCCCCACCCCCTCAAAGATAGATATGACATTCTATCACCTTAGTCAAAATTAATAATAATGATGGCATTTGTTTAGCACTTACTATGTGCAGGCACTGTTCTAAGCACTGGGGAGGACATAAGGTGATCAGGTTGTCCCACATGGGGCTCACAGTCTTAATCCCCATTATACAGATGAGGTAACTGAGGCCCAGAGAAGTTAAGTGGCTTGCCCAAGGTCACACAGTTGATAGGCGGTGGAGAGGGATTCGAACCCATGACCTCTGACTCCAAAGCCCAGGCTCTTTCCACTGAGCCACGCTGCTTCTCAAGCCACTTTAGAGAAGTTAAGTGACTTGCCCAAAGTCACACAGCTGACAAGCGGTGGAGTCGGGATTAGAACCCATGACCTCTGACTCCAAAGACAGTGCTCTTTCCACTAAGCCACGCTGCAACTCCTATACAATCTTGTACTAGTGCAAAGACATTTTCCCTCAAATACTTTGGTGGCAAAACTAGTCTTGAATCAATATTCTAGGTTGCAGGTGCAAGACTGGTGAGCTTGTTGTAGCAGGAATGTATCGTTTGTTGTTATATTGTACTCTCCCAAGCACTTAGTACAGTGCTTTGCACACAGTAAGAACTCAATAAATACAATTGAATGAATGAATGAAAGTGAAATCCTAAATGATGAATGAGACAACTTTGTGAAACAGTTGCTGTAGCAGTTCAACTATAAGGGGGGAGAGAGAGTTTAAGGCTCAATTCATTCATTCATTCAACTGTATTTATTGAGCGCTTACTGTGGGCAGAGCACTGTACTAAGCTCTTGGGAAGTACAAGTTGGCAACATATAGAGATGGTCCCTACCCAACAGCGGGCTCACAGTCTAGAAGGGGGAGTATCCTCTGTCACTTCCCCTTCCCTGTCATTTCCCTGTACTGTCATTTTCTGTTCTGTCATTGCCATTTTCCTGTTCTGACTTAGAAAACAAAAAACAATTTTCAAACTCATCTCAGCCTTTCCTTAACCAGGTGAAGTGTTCCTTCCGATTGAAATGATGTGTCTCTTCTGTGTGGATAGAGCAGGGGGGCTGGAATACAGGGGACACCTTGGAAAGGGACCATTTAATGTTCTTCCTCCCACCATCACTACACCACTGATCATTCTACATTTCCACAGTAGGTGCTGAGTCAGTACCAGTGACTGACAGGGAATGTTCTGTTCTAAAGTAGATGAAGCTGGAATGTTTCTAGGTTTAATTAAATGGCTATTTTCAATAAGCCTTACCAAATACCACCTCTCTAACGCGACTTTGAGCATTGCTTATCCTCACTGGAATTAGCTGAAATCCATCAGTGACACCTTGCTTCGATTCCTTAAAGGCTGATTTTTCATTTCCCAGGCAAAGGGGAGTGTGATTTCCAAGTTGTTTCTGCCTAACAAAGGGAATTTTCCCTTTACTACCTGCACATATCAGGATATATTTGCTCCAGTGTCATCATCATTGCCTTCATTCTCATCATCTTCACCATCCCTTTCATCACCATTACTTTAAAGGAGCCAGTGTCTATTGATGTCTTCACTATTCCCCATGGAGTTAGTTAGTCCTCTTTGAAAGCTATGGTATCTTGCTCTGAAAACACTAGTCTCTGGCCTTGGTTAGCACTGTACAGTCATTCAAGATTTCAGTGCCACATGTGTTTCTGCCTTTCACATTTTCCTGCTTCTCATGCTGCTGCGCTGGACTTGCTGTCTCCGTTTACTACCATCCGCCACTCTCCCTTCCTCCTCATTTCTGCTCAGGCTGCGGCGGTCATAGAAAAGGCAAGACTCCTGAGCGGTGGTCAACTTCTCAATTCTTGCCCTCAGTCTGGCTTAGGATGGCAACATAATACTCATAATAATTAATTTGTTTGTTAAGCACTTACTATGCCAGGCACTGTATTAAGTGTTAGGATGGATGCAAGCATATCAGGTTGGGCACAGCCCCTGTCCCATGTGGTGTTCACGGTCTCAATCCCCATTTTACAGATGTGGTAACTGAGGCACTGAGAAGTTAAGTGACTTGCCCCAGGTCACACAGCAGACAAGTGGAGGACCTGGGATTAGAACCCATGATTTTTCCACTACACCATGCTGCTTCAGTAATTTGTTTATTGATGCTGACTTAGTAAACCTTTGCAGAATAAGGAATCCCAAATATCAGAACCCCAGTGCATGTGCCCCTTCACCTCCTGCAAGTTTGGCTCAGTACCCTTTGTGGCCAAATCAGATTGGACCCAAATTCGACATCACAATCTTTGGGTTCAGTTTGTATCAGAATGAGGCCATGTTGAGCTAGGACAAAAAATCATGGTTCATTACACTAAGCAGCAAGACATAGTGGATAGAGCATGGGCATGGGAGTCTTAAGGACCTGGGTTCTAATCCCAGCTCTGTCACATCTGCTGTGTGACCTTGGGCAAGTCACTTCACTTCTATGTGCCTCAGTTACCTCATCTGTAAAATGAGGATTCAGACTATGAGCCCCATGTGGGACAGGGACTGAGTCTGACCTGATTACCTTGTACCTACCCCGGTGTTTAGCTTATAACAGTGCTTGGCATATAGTAAGCTCTTAAAAAATGCCATTATTATTATTATAATTTAGAACATAGAGAGTTGGGTTGAACTAAAGTGTGATACTAAAGTGTGTCACTTCCAAGTGGAAAGTGAATGTTTTTATTACTGTCACATTCATAGGGATCAAGATTCCTAAATAGTAGCTCTGTCACTGAGAGACTGGGACATTCTAACAATAATAATAGTGATGATGATGGCATTTATTAAGCGCTTACTATGTGCAAAGCACTGTTCTAAGCACTGCGGGGATACAAGGTGATCAGGTTGTCCCACAGGGGGCTCACAGCCAATCCCCATTTTACAGATGAGTTAACTGAGGCACAGAGAAGTTAAGTGACTTGCCCAAAATCACACAGCTGACAATTGGCAGAGCCGGGGTTTGAACCCATGACCTCTGACTCCAAAGCCTGGGCTCTTTCCACTGAGCCACCCTGCTGCTTATACTCAGAGTATAAGTAATACATATGGATAGACTGATTGGCACTGACCCAGCCCTTAAAAATAGGCCCAGTTTTCTAGTTATTCATTCATTCAATCATATTTATTAAGATTTATTAAGATTAACCTTTTAGACTGTGAGCCCACTGTTGGGTAGGGACTGTCTCTATATGTTGGCAACTTGTACTTCCCAAGCACTTAGTACAGTGCTCTGCACACAGTAAGCGCTCAATAATATGATTGATTGATTGATTGATTGATTGATTAAGCACTTACTGTGTGCAGAGCACTGTACTAAGTGTTTGGGAAAGTACAATACAACAATTAACAGTGACATTCCCTGCCCACAACAAGCTCACAGTCTAGCAGTTAATACAATCAATTTAGGGAGGGGCAGAGAGGAAAACCTCCAGAATTTCTATCACAGTAGTGTCAAATGTTCACTGTGAAACCCCAAATGAAGTGAAACTGGCCTGTTGGGAGGTTTTGGCTTGAAGTAGAAATCGGGGTCAGGGCTGTTTGATGGAAGCTCATGACCATAATGACCTCAGTGGTTTCCTACAACTTTAAATCCACACCAAGAAAAGTCAAGGAATCTGAATGTTTCACAGTAAAACCCAAAGCTTCCCATAAGCCCCTAACTCAAAATGAAACCCAGACAGGACAAACTTACCTAAACTGAAACCAGAAAATATTTCAACGGTGCCACTTAGGCCAAAGCAATTTTATTTTCTGCCATCCCATCCCATACTACCCTCAGTGCCTCAATTCATGTGCACAAAGGCCTGCAGGTTGCTCTTTCCTTTGCTGCACCCTCTTGGACCTCCTGCAATGTGTGTCTATGGAACAGACCCAAAGTTAGCCAGGACATGTACTTGAAAAGGAATCTGTGTTTCTTCGTTGGGTTCCAAGGACTTTTTTTGTCATAACCTGGCTAAAGAATCTTTGAGAGACAGTAGTAGCAAAAAAAAAGGCAGAGTAATTGAAAAAAAAAACCTTCATTCTTCTGGTTTATTTAGAAATGTTTCATTCACACATCAGCCTTAAAGATGGGCACCTCATTGCGGGGGAAGAGGGAACTCTTCTTGTGTATTTTTATTAATTTCTTTTCGAAGTGCCTGAACAACCATTTTCATTCTGGAAACATTTATAAACTGTGCATGTGCACATTTTTTTTCTTTCTTTTTTGCTCATTGAAACCTGCTTAAAAGGCGGAGGGCAGTCTGCCAATTTTTCTAACCCTTTAAAAAAAAAGAAAGAAAGAAATGCAGCCAAATGTGTTCAAAATGCAGACACTCACTTCCATTTTCATTTTAAAGTATTGGAGTTTGTATAGATCAGGATCGGGTTTTTCAGCACCTTTTAGCTGAGCTTTTTATTCATGATTATGAGTCAGTTTACTGATCATCAAGAAGCCAACGTGCGGCTCCTGATTGGAAAATGAAAAAGCTTTCATCGGTCGAACGGTTGGTCTGCCCTGGCTGTTTTTTCTACTGAAAAAATATGATTAAATAACTCAATAGTGTCATTTAATAACTCTTTTCCTTTTTTAATGGTTTATCTTTGAATGTGCTTCTTAAGACCAAATCAGGAAATGGGCTAAGTTCTTGTGGGGGGTTTGAAGCTGCAATTTGAAAGATGCTGCTTCTGAACTGTAGTCTTTGCTTCATACACCGCAGCACGTAGCTTTGCATACAAAGCATCCCATATGTTTGAAGTAAGCTGCAGGGGTTGCTACTAACCATATTTTTAAAAGCAGATGTTACTAATCTTCTAAATATTGCACACAAACGATGAGGTCACTTATGACTGACAAGGCTTTTGGTCCATCGCTCTCTTCTAAGATGATTCTTTAGCACGTGTAGGCTTATCAATTCATTTCTGAAAGAACTTAATCCATTTTAGCTACTAGGACAGAGTTTCAATGGTAAAAGCAACCAATAAATCAACTGATCATAGCATTAATAATAGCAATAATGATAATAGTATTTGTTTAGTGCTCCCAGTGCTTAATACAGTGCCTGGCCCACAGTAAGTGCTTAATAAATACCAGAATTATTAGTAGTATTAAGTAACATGGCTTAGTGGAAAAAGCAAGGGCTTGGGAGTCAGAGGACATGGGTTCTAATCCTGGCTCTGCCACTTGTTTGCTGTGTGACCTTGGGCAAATTACCTAACTTCTCAGTGCCTCAGTTCCCTCATTTGTAAAATGGGGATTAAGACTGTGAGCCCCATGTGTGACAGTGACTGTGTCAAACCTGATTTGCTTGTATCTCCTTCAGCGCTTAAAACAGTACCGGGCACATAGTAAGTGCTTAACAAATACCATCAATTTTAATACTATGTGTCAAACACCGAACTAAGTGCTGGGGTAGACACAAGATAACCAGGTTCCACCTAGGGCTCACAGTCTAAGTTGGAGGAAGAATGCATATTGAATCCACATTTTGCAGAAGAGGAAATTGAGGCACAGAGAAGTCGAGTTGCCCAAGGTCAAACAGTGGATAAATGGCAGAGCTGGGATTAGAACCCAGGTCTTCTGATTCCAAGCCCCATGCTCTTTCCACTAGGCCATACTGTTTCTCTTTTTGGAATGCTTACTGTGTGCAAAGCACTGTAGTAATTGTTTGGGAAAGTACAATAAAATAGAGTTGGTAGATGTGATCCCTGCCCAGAAGGAGTTTACAGGCTATTTGGGTAGGCAGACATTAAAGTAAATTAGGGTATAGTAATATTTACAAACATGTCGTGGGGTTGGAGTGAGTATCAGAGTGCTTAAGCGGTACACACCCACGTCCATAGTTGACACAGAGGGAAAGGTGGATAGCGGAAATGAAAGGCTTAGTCTGGGAAGGCATCTTAGTGGAAATGAGATTTTTAGGAAGCTTTGTAAGGTGGGGAGAGTGGTGGACTGTAAAATATCAACCACTGAAATAAGTGCCGGCCCTAATCCTGGCATCGTCTCTTACCTGCCTTGTGAACATGGGAAATTGACTGATTTTCTCTGTGCCTCAGTTTCCTCATTTGGAAAGTACAGATTGAAAAACTGTTTCCCCTCCCTCTTGAACTGTAAAGCCCATGTTGGAAAGGGACTGTGTATAACCTGATTCTCTTGTATCTTCCCTAGTGCTTAGTACAGTGCTTGACAATAGTACGCAAGTACCACAGTTATTAAGTGTCCTCAGCCTTAAACAAACTGGGGTAAGAAAATCAGAAATCAGCCAGAAACCCTATTGTAAAGAAAACAACCAGTCTAAGACTCATCATATATACATATTATGTATATCATTTAAGTTTCTATGGGTATGTTTTCTGTAGATATCGGTGTCTCTGGGGGGAGTCAGTGTGCTTGCTGTTGTCAGAAACTTGGGGATATCAAGGAATTTGGGGGGAATGGGAAGAAGGTGAGGGTGTTGATGGTGGGCGTAGGTGAAGCCAGTGCACATCTTGAAGGCCGGATGATTTCTGAAAGTTGTTCTGTTAGGAGTCAGGCCCATGGATGCTGCTGTTGGCAAGGGATTAAATTTGAAAACTCTTCTTAGGCCTGGATTGCATGTGGGGTTTATCCTTTCTATAGTCAAGGATTTCTTTAATTCAAGACATTCCGGGGCTGCTCATGCTTAACGCTTGTCAGATTCAGCTGGAATCCCTCTGTTTATCCCTTCTGAATTTCTCACACTGTTACTACCTCCCCAGCCTCGTCTCACTATTTCTAGAATCATATTCCAGTCCTGAGTCCCATGCCGATACCCATAATAATAATAGTAATGATAATGATATTTGTTGATCATTTACAATGTGCCAGGCACTGGAGTACATACAAGATTATTGGGTTGGTCATAGTCCCTGTCCCACATGGGGCTCACAGTCTTAATCCCCATTTTACAGATGAGGGGACATTTGCCCATAGCAGTGAAGAGGCTTAGAACCCAGGTCCTTCTGAGTCCCAGGCTTGTGCTTCATTCTGAGCACGTCACCCTGCTCCTCAAAAATCTCCAGTGGCTGCCTATAAACCTGCTTGTCAAACACAAACGCCCCACTATTGACTTCAAAGCTCTCCATCACCTTGCCCCTTCTTACCTCACCTCCCTTCTGTCCTTCTACATCCCAGCCCACACACTCTACTCTTCTGGTGCCGCTAATCTTCTCACTGTGCTTCGATCTTGCCTGTCTCACCGTCGACCCCTGGCCCATGTCCTACCTCTGTCCTGGAACCCCCTTCCTCCTCAAATCTGTCAAACAATCTCTCTTTTCTGCTTCAAAGCCCTTCCTCCAAGAGGCCTTCCCAGATTAAGTCCCCCTTTTCCTCAGCTCCCCCTCCCTTAATAAATATGATTGAATGAATGAATATCCACTAGGCCACACTGCTTCTCTATCTGCTATCTTCAGCAGACAATTCTGTTGGAAACACTGAGGTGAAAGGAGACTTAAGATCCTGAGATTGCCTATAATTCTTTCTGTCCAGGATGATATTGCTTACCTACAAAAGGAAAGACTGGATATAATAACAATTATGGTATTTAGTAAGCACTTAGTATGTGATAAGCACTGTTCTAAGTGCTGGGGTAGGTACAAGATAATCAAGTTGGACACAGTCCCTGCCCGACATGGGGCTGACATCTTAATCCCCATTTTACAGGTGAGATAACTAAGGCCCAGAGAAGTGAGTGACTTGCCCAAGGTCACACAGCAGACAGATGGTGGAACTGAGATTGAAGGCACACCTCCTCCAAGAAGCCTTCCCAGACTAAGCCCCACTTTTCCTCATCTCCCACTCCCTTCTGCATTTCCCTGGGTTTCCCCCTTTGCTCTCCTCCCCCTTCCCAGCCCCCCAGCACTTATGTATATAGCTGTAATTTTATTTGTTTGCATTGATGTCTGTCTCCCCTCTCTAGACTGTTAGCTCATTGTGGGCAGGGATTGTCACTGCTCTGTACACAGTAAGCATTTAATAAATATGACTGAATGAATGAATGGATGAATGTCACTCATCCTCTGACTCCCAAGCCCATGTTCTTGCAACCAGGCCATGGATATAGTAGTCTCATTTTATATGGGATAATGGGATAATGATTGTCCATTCACCTTCACTTCAAACAGAAACAATTAGAAAGTTAGCTTTCTTCTCACTGGGCCCAGGAAGCTGTTTCACTAGCACTGTCCTGGGAGAATGAGAAGAGAAGAGAAAAAGGGGCTTATTGGCATTCAATAAATGGAAATATCCCACAGTAGATGGTGTCTTCTGAATCTTCTCCTCAAGTGTTTGAAAACTCACATCAAAGAGGTTAATGACCCTTGCAGCTATGAAACAACAGCAGTACAATTCCTAGATCAGAAAACAGCAGCAGCAGATTGCTATAGAATATGGATCTACAGAGACTACAGAAATCTGTTCAGCAATGGAACCCCATAAGCCTGCCTGCTATGGCTGTGTCTGCCTTCTTCTCCATATTTTAGACGTGCTAACAACCCAAAAAGACAAAGTAGTCTCCCATGAATGGATCCAAATTTCTCTGCAGGTAAAGTGGCTATTTAAAGAAAATAAAAACAGAGAACCTTAAAACATTTGAATTGTAGTTTTCCAGCAAACTGACTAAAAGTTCCCTGGAGCCCTCAGTCTGCAAGACACTAACACATCACACCAGGTTAAAGCAAACCCCAAACACCAAGTGATAAAATGAAATGTACATGGGCATTTAACACATCTACTTGGAGATTTGGCTTCTAAGAAGCATTCAGGGAAACGGTGAGGCTTCAGAAATAAATATGGCATTTAGCGCAAACAGCAAAGAACCTTAAATCTCCAAATACTAGGTTACTTGACTCCTATTAAGCTTTCAGGGAAATGGTGAGACTTTAAAAACAAATACAGCATTTAAAGCAGAAAGCAGACTATCTTAAATCTCCAAATACTAAGATGTAAACTCCTTAGCAGTGGGTTTTGTGCCTCCCTTCTTCCATTGAATTCTCACACATCCACTACAGTTCACCATACCCAGTGAATTGCTAGATGAGACCAATGAGAAGCAGTGTGGCATAGTGGAAACAGCAAGGTCTTGGGAGTCAGAGGACGTGGGTTCTAATCCCGGCTCTGCCACTGGTCTGCTGTGTGACCTTGGGTAAATCACTTAACTTCTCTGTGCCTCAGTTACCTCATCTGTAAAATGGGGATTAAGACTGTGAGACCCACATGGGACAATCTGATTATTTTGTATCTACCACAGCGCTTAGAACAGTGCTTGACACATAGTAAGAGCTTAACAAATACCATCATTATTATTATGATCCATCAGGCCTAGAATTCCACATCTCACAACAGCCTCAGAATTCTTGGAGGAATAATAATAATACTAATGATAGTAATTATGGCATTTGTTATGGGCCTACTATGATCCAAGCACTGTTCTAATCTCTGGGGTAGATACAAGGTAATCAAGTTGGACACAGTACCTGTCCCACATGGGACTCACACTCTTAATCCCCATTTTACAGATGAGGTAACTGAGGTAAAGAGAAGTGAAGTGACTTGTCTAAGATCACACAACAGACAGGTGGCAAAGCTGGGATTAGAACCATCATCCTCTAACTTCCAGGCCCTTGACCTTTTCATTAGGTCATGTTGCTTCCCAGTCAAATGAGCTGACTTCCTTCTGGACCCCTAAGATCGTGGTTAGCCTTAATCTTTCTTTCTACCTTCCTGTATTTTCTTTCAAAAAGTCTTTAGGGACCAACAGGCCCTATAAAGCTTGATGAATGGGTGAACATGTGGATGGAAGTATGGACTGGTGAATGGATGAGGGACAAACTGCTGGTGGTTATCCAAACACCAATCCATCCATTTCTATGATTATGAATCCAATCAATCAAACAATGCCATTTTTGAGTGCTTACTATGTGCAGAACACTGTACTAAGCACTTGGGAAAGTACAATGTAGCAGAATTGGTAGATACGATCCCTCCGCACGAGGAGCTTAAAGTCTTCAAGGTGAAACAGCCATTAAAATGGATTATGGATACGGGAAGGTAATCAGTCAATCAACTGTATTCATTGAGCACTTACTATGTGCACAGCTCTGTGCTAAGCACTTGGAAGAGTACAACATAACAATGTAACAGACATATTCCCTGTCCATAATGAGCTTGCAGTCTAGAGTAATAATAATTATGGTATTTGTTAGGTGCCTACTATGTGCCAGGCACTATATTAAGCACTGGGGTGGATAGAAGCAAACTGGGTTAGACACAGTCTCTGTCATTCATTCATTCATTCATTCGTACTTATTGAGTGCTTACTAAGCACTTGGGAAAGTGCAATACAACAATAAATGGACTGATTCCCTGCCCACAATGAGCTTACATCTAGAGTGTTGGAGACAGACATCAATACAAATTAATAAATTACAGATGCTGGTTCAATCTCTCATCCTATCCTGACTGGATTACTGCATCAGCCTCCTCTCTGATATTCCATACTCCTGTCTCTCCCCACTTCACTATATACTTCACGCTGCTGCCCGAATCATCTCTGTGCAAAAACGCTCTGGCCTTGTTACTCCCCTACTCAAAATTCTCCAGTGGCTACCAATCAACCTACACATCAGGCAAAAACTCCTCACTCTTGGCTTCAAGGCTGTCCATCACCTCACCCCCTCCTACCTCACCTCCCTTCTCTCCTTCTACAGCCCAGCCCGCACCCTCCTCTCCTCTGCCGCTAATCTCCTCACTGTGCCTCGTTCTCACCTGTCCCTCCATCGACCCCTGGCCCACGTCCTCCCCCTGGCCTGGAATGCCCTCCCTCTGCACATCCGCCAAGCTAGCTCTCTTCCTCCCTTCAAAGCCCTACAGAGAGCTCACCTCCTCCAGGAGGCCTTCCCAGACTGAGCCCCCTCCTTCCTCTCCCCCTCATCCCCCTCCTCATCCCCCCACCCTACCTCCTTCCCCTCCCCACAGCACCTGTATATATGTTTGTACAGATTTATTACTTTATTTATTTTACTTGTACATAGTCACTATTCTGTTTATTTTATTTTGTTAATATGTGTTGTTTTGTTGTCTGTTGTCTGTCTCCCCCTTCTAGCCCACTGTTGGGTAGGGACCGTCCCTATATGTTACCAACTTGTGCTTCCCAGGAGCTTAGTACAGTGCTCTGCACACAGTAAGTGCTCAATAAATACGATTGAATGAATTGAATGAATATGTACATAAGTGCTCTGGGGCTGAGGGGGCGGTACATAGGGAGCAAGTCAGGGTGACACAGAAAGGAGTGGGAGAAGAGGAAAGGAGGGACTCAGGGAAGGCCTCTTGGAAGAGACATCCCCTTAATAAAGCTTTGAAGCGGGGGAGAGTAATTGTCAGATTTGAGGAGGGAAGGTGTTTGAAGCCACAGGCAGGATGGGGGCGAGGGATCAGCAGTGAGATAGGTAACATTGAGGCACAGTGACAAGGTTGGTATTAGAGGAGCAGAGTGAGATAGGCAAGATTGAGGCACAGTGAGAAGGTTAGCATTAGAGGAATGAAGTGCATGTCCTGGGTTGCAGCAGGAAAGTAGCAAGGTGAAGTAGAGAAGGACAAGATGATTAAGTGTTTTAAAGTCAATGGTGAGGAGGTTTTGTTGGATGCGGAGGTGGAGTTTTATGAGGAGTGGGGTGACATGACATGAACAGTTTTGTAGAAAAATGATCCAGGCAGCAGAGTGAAAGATGGGCTGGAGTGAGGAGATTCAGGCAGCTAGGGGGTCAGCAAGGAGGGAGGGGATGAATGACTGGATTGTGGTAGGAGGTTGGATGGAGAGGAAAAAAGATATTTTAGGGCATTTTAGTGATGTGAAGGTGGGATTGATAGGATTTAGTGATGGATTGAATATGTAGGTTGAATGAGAGAGAGAGGAGCCAATGATAAAGTCAAGGTTACAGTCCTGTGAGACAGGAAGGATGGTGGTGCTGTCTACAGTGATAGGAAAGTCAGGGGGAGGAAAGTGTGTCCCACATGGGGCTCACAATCTCAAGCCCTATGCTAAAGATGACATAACTGAGGCATAGAGAAATGAAGTGACTTGCCCAAAGTCACACAGAAGACAAGTGGCGGAGCTGAGACTAGAACCCATGACCTTCTGACTTCCACGCCCATGCTGTATCCTCTATGTGAGCTTACAGTCTACAGGGAAATTGTGGAGTTTAAGATTATTTACAGATAATAATAATAATAATAATGGCATTTATTAAGCGCTTACTACATGCAAAGCACTGTTCTAAGCACTGGGGAGGTTATAAGGTGATCAGGTTGTCCCACGGGGGGCTCACAGTCTTAATCCCCATTTTACAGATGAAGTCACTGAGGCCCAGAGAAATTAAGTGACTTGCCCATAGTCACACAGCTGACAAGCGGTGGAGCTGGAATTTGAACCCATGACCTCTGACTCCAAAGCCCGTGCTCTTTCCACTGAGCCACGCTGCTTCTCCAGATGTACCATAGGGGTACATACCATGCAGGTTTACTGCATGGAAGGAGACAATGGTAAACCACTTTCGTATTTTTACCATGGAAACTCTATGGATAGAGTTTGCAGAACGATTGCAGATGGATGTGGGGCACTCTGGGAGAGTTGTGTCCATGGGGTCGTTATGGGTTGATAATGACTCAATGGCATGACAAGACAAGTTTGTCTTGGTGACGAGTACTTGTTACAGTCGATAAGACTGTAACAGTCGATAAGACTGGCTTCCATAAGTACTTGGATACTCAACCCAACCCTATGGCTAGGGTTTGAGATTGTGAGCCCCACGTGGGACACACTTTGGCAAATCTGTATATATGTTTGTACAGATTTATTACTCTATTTATTTTACTTGTACATATCTATTCTACTCATTTTATTTTGTTAGTCTGTTTGGTTTTGTTCTCTATCTCCCCCTTTTAGACTGTGAGCCCACTGTTGGGTAGGGACTGTCTCTATATGTTGCCAACTTGGACTTCCCAAGTGCTTAGTACAGTGCTCTGCACACAGTAAGTGCTCAATAAATACGATTGATTGATTGATTGATTTCCTCCCCCATGACTTTCCTATCACTGTAGGAACCTGAGTCTCCGGCCTTAACTCTCTCCCATGCCGTTGCTGCCCAGCACAGATGAGTTTTGACTTGTAACAGATTGCCTTCCATTCACTAGCCATTGGCCAAGCTAGGAATTTATTAATTCATTCATTCAATTGTATTTATTGAGCATTTACTGTGTGCAGAGCACTGGACTAAGCACTTGGGAAGTACAAGTTGGCAACATATAGAGACGGTCCCTACCCGCTGCAGATGCCTACTTCAAATGGAGAGGGATTAAATGAAAAGCAGGCAATTTAGTGTGGAATGAGATGGTCAGAAGGGGGCATGAGAGATTTTTATAGACAGAAAATAAAGATTAACAACTGACATCACTTTTCCACCTTTTTTATGATATTTGTTAAGCCTTTTTGTATACTAAAGGACAGTTTTCAGCAATGGGCAACTCAGCAAGTTAATTGGGCCAAATACACATGGGGTTTTCAGTTTAAGTAGGAGGGAGAATAGTTACTGATTCCCCATTTTGCAGTTGAGGAAACTGAGGCACAGAGAAGAAGAGTGACTTGCCCAAGGTCACACATCAGGAAAGTGGCAGAGCCAGGATGAGAACTCCAGTTCTCTTACTCCTAGGGCCATGTACTTTCCACTAGTCCACGCTGCTTCCCTATTAGTCTTCAGGGCAAAGTAAAATCTTCAAATCTAATACCAAGAAAAGCTGTTCATTCATTCATTCAATCGTGCTTATTGAGCGCTTACTGTGTGCAGAGCACTGTACTAAGCACTTGGGAAGTACAAGTTGGCAACATTTAGAGACGGTCCCTACCCAACAGTGGGCTCACAGTCTAGAAGGGGGAGACAGAGAACAAAACATATTAACAGAATAAAATAAATAGAATATGTACAAGTAAAATAAATAAATAAATAGAGTAATAAATACGTTCAAACATATATACATATATACAGGTGCTGTGGGGAAGGGAAGGAGGTAAGGTGGGGGGGGTGGGGAGGGAGGGGTAGAGGAAGGAGGGGGCTCAGTCTGGGAAGGCCTCCTGGAGGAATGGAATGGGTATGCCTCTGCTTGACTCTCCCTCCCATAGCCGAGCCTGGTAGAGGACTGGAAATTCTCCAGCTGTGATACTGAGAGGGTCCTAGGCAAACTACCTAGAGAATAATGATATAGGGAACCAGTGATTTGATTAGGGAATGGATTTAAAAACATGCTTACGTGTCCTCTTTCCTAAGAAAACAGCACACTGATTTAGAAATGAGGGCACTCTCCAGACACCCAGAGGCATCAATCAATCAATCAATCGTATTTATTGAGCGCTTACTGTGTGCAGAGCACTGTACTAAGCGCTTGGGAAGTACAAGTTGGCAACATATAGAGACAGTCCCTACCCAACAGTGGGCTCACAGTCTAAAAGGGGGAGACAGAGAACAAAACCAAACATACTAACAACATAAAATAAATAGAATAGATATGTACAAGTAAAATAAATAAATAAATAGAGTAATAAATATGTACAAACATATATACATATATACAGATGCTGTGGGGAAGGGAAGGAGGTAAGATGAGGGGGATGGAGAGGGGGATGAGGGGGAGAGGGGCCAGCCTGGCTGCCTGCTGTCTGTAAAGCAACGGCATTACCAGCAGTAGCAGTCAGAGGCTAGGGTGACTGCGGGCTCAGATTCATTGCCCCGTGATAGCAAAGCAGGATGGACCCAGGAACCACCTACTCTTATGGAGGGACGCTGGGAGCAGAACAGGGAGCTGAGCACTGCCAAACACCCTGCCAAGGAACAGAAGCTGGCCTGCCTTGCTTTAGGGACTCAGGCTAATTGGGGTGAAAGGAGGCCCTGGGACATAAGGAGTTCATAAATGGGTGCTACACCATGTAGCAAAAGACAGATGGATGTGCCAATCTTGGGGACAATTTATAATATCTGATGCTCTTCTTACCTCTCGGTGACATATTCTTTTCTATGATTTCCCCAGTAAAATACTGAAAGAAGATGACTTTTTAAAAAATGCCAGTAATCTATTCCTAAAAATGCGAACTTCATTACTTCAATATCATCTATTCCCCACTAACCCATGTTCTCCTTCTGACCTGGGACTCTCTCCCTGTTCATATATGACAGATCTCCTCTCCCCACCACCTTCAAAGCCTTATTAGACTGTGAGCCCACTGTTGGGTAGGGACTGTCTCTATATGTTGCCAACTTGTACTTCCCAAGCGCTTAGTACAGTGCTCTGCACACAGTAAGTGCTCAATAAATACGACTGATTGATTGATTATTAAGATCATACTTCTTCCAAGAGGCTTTTCCCAATTAAGCCCTCTTTAACCCCTACTCGCTCACCCTTCTGCATCACCCTGACACTTGGATCTGTACCCCTGAAGCATTTAATATTCACCTCCCCCTCAGGCCCACATGGTCTGCTGTGTGACCTTGGGCAAGTCACTTAACTTCCCTGAGCCTCAGTTACCTCATCTGTAAAATCGGGATTAAGACTGTGAGCCCCACGTAGGACAACCTGATCACCTTGCATCTCCTCCAGTGCTTAGAACAGTGCTTCACATATAGTAAGCACTTAAAAAATGCCATCGCTCTTATTATTATTATCTAAAATTTATTTTAATGCCTGTCTCCCCCTCTAAACTGGAATCTCCTCATGGACAGGGATCATGTCTACCATGGCTACCAACTCTACTGTATTGTGTTCTCCCAAGCGCTCAGTACGGTGGTCTACACACAGGAAGCCCTCAATAAATTCCATTGACTGATTAATTGATACTAGAGATTCATGTCCATTTTGGAGAAAGCAGTATGTGGAAATGTGATTTGATTTCCAGTTTACACTGAGAAGTGTCCAAACATATTTATGTCTGCGAAGTTTAACCATAGCCATGCTGGAGTGTTCAATATTTGCCAAGTTCACATTTGGTTTCAAGCCCACCTCTTTGCTTCCTGATCTACCCAAGGTAATGATAATAATAATAATAATGGTATTTATTACGCATTTACTACGTATTACATACTATTTTATGTGCCAGGGTAGATACCAGTCCCTATCCCACATGGGGCTCATAATCTAAGTAGGCGAGAGAACAGGAATTGACTCCCCATTTTATAGATGAGGAAACTGAGACACAGAGAAATTCAGTGATGTGCCCAAGGTCACACAGTCACTAACTGGAAAAGCCAGGATTAGAATCCAGGTTGTCTGACCAACAAGCTTGTGCTACTTCTACTAATTCATGCTGCTTCTCAGAGAGATTGAGTCCTCTCTTAATTGTCACACACCTCGAGAACGTCTGCTGCTTTTGTTTTTCAAATGTCCACTGCTACCTTACATTGCTTGACACTGTCCCTCATGCTGCCTTTAAATGTATATTGGACCCTCCCTGTTCATGTATGCCCCATTTCAGGGCAGCAAACAACAGCTGCATGTTTCCCCTGCTGTTATACATGTTTATCACATGAACCTGTTTGGCCTGCTATTATTGTGGAATCCTGTTTATAGGCAGATTTTTTTCCTATCCCCTGTTTGGCTGTTGATTCTATTCTACATTTTCCCTAACTCTTAAAGGTCTGAGGTTAATGGTACCTTTGTATCACCCTCGTCCACCAAACAAAGCCTTTGGAGAAATAGTGGCATGAATTAGCTTAAGGTCCTCTAATAGTCCATAAGTGTACCAGTAGTGATTCCATTTTAGAGTTCTTCACCCCCTAAGCTCTGATTCTATATACCCTAAGCATTTTGCTACTTAACCTCATTTCTACAAAACTCATGTGCATATCCTTGTACTCTGCTATTTCTGTTGTCTTGTCATATGCCGCTGAGTCGTCTCCAACCCATAGCAACTCCCTGGACACATTTCTCCTAGAATGCCCCACCTCCATTTGCAATCGTTCTGGCAGTTTATCCATAAAGTTTTCTTGGTAAAAATACAGAAGTGGTTTACCATTGCCTTCTTCCATGCAGTAAACTTGAATCTCTGCCCTCACTTCTCTCCCATGCTGCTGCTGCCCAGCACAGGTGAGTTTTGACTTGTAGTAGATTGCTTTCCACTATCTAGCACTGCCCAAGCTAGGAATGGAATGGGTAGGCCTCTGCTTGACTCTCCCTCCTGTAGCCAAGACTGGTAGAGTCCTGGAAACTCTCCAGGTGTGATCTTGAGAGGGGGGCCCATTTCTCTTAGCTGTAAATTATTTTGAAGTCTGTCTCCCGCTCTAGACTGTAAGCCCCTTGTGAGCAGTGATCATGTCTACTAACTTGTTGTACTATCCCAAAGGAATTAGTACAATGTTCAGCATAGAGCGAGTGCTCAGTACATGCCATTGATTGACTAATTGATTCGTTTAATTGACCCCCATTCAGGATGCCCTGATTGTCTTTTGAGAATAAAAATTCAAGGCCTAATCATCATGCCTTATTTTTGATGGAGATCAGCTGCTGACCCTTCTTCTTAAATAACCCTTTATATGCTCTAAGTCTTTTTGTGAGGCATTCCCCTGTTCTCTCTTTTCTGGGCTTAATCATCTCAACGACTTTGACCTTTACTCAGAGGTTCTGTTGTCCAACTCTTTGAACATTTTTATGGCTCTCCAGTGGGCCCTCTCAAATTTCTCCAAGTCCTTCTTAAAAGGTGGAACCCTACCATTAATCTCATTTGCTGGCACACATTTGGAAATTTGAGGGAGTCAGGAAGGAACCTGTATAACAATAATCAAGACCGATGGGAAAAGTTGGGATAAATACGATCTAATACTGCCTGAAGCTCCCTGGACTCCAAACAGAGTAACTCAAGTAGGAGTTACCTCTAAAATTCCTGGGAGCTGTAGACACAGTAGTATTAGATACATTATCTTGAAATATTTCCTAAGCTGTTCAAGGAACTGTAGAGTTGCTTATTCAGTTTGCTGATGGAACCAAGTTCTGTGCTTCTCTGTCAAGGCCTCAGATTCTTTGAAGGGGAAAGGGTAATATGATAGTGGGGGTTAGTTCTCTATTTAGGATACAGACCCCCTGGCTTTTTCATGTACAGAAATAATGCTTTTGATTTTTATATGTCCTTGTACTTACTCCTGCATTAATCAATCAATCAATGGTATTTATTGAGTGCTTACTGTGTATAAAACACTGTATTAAGAAGTTGAAAGAGTACAACATAACAGAGAAGCAGCCTGGATTAATGGACAGAGCACGGGTCTGGGAGCCAGAAGGACCTGTGTTCTAATCCTGCTCTGCCACATGTCTGCTGTGTGACCTTGGGAAAGTCACTTAACTTCTCTGTGCCTCACTTTCCTCATCTGCAAAATGGGAATTAATACTGTGAGCCTCATGAGGGACATGGACTGTAACCAACCTGATTACTGTGCATCTACCTCAGCACTTAGAACAGTGCTTAGCACATAGTAAGTTCTTAACAAGTACAAGTAAAAAAAAAAAAAAACAAGAGTCGGTAGACACGATCCTTACCTCCAAGGATCTTGCATTCTAGAGAGGGATCTAACTGTCCTCCTACTAGCTATAAACTCCCAAGAGTAGGGAATGTGTGATTTTATACTGTTTTATTCTCCTGAACTCTTCTTAGTTCAGTGCTTTGCACTCAATAAAACAGTGATTCATTTTCTTTTAAAAACGGTCCTGAATAACAATACTACTACTACTAATAATAATAATGATGGTGTTTGTTAAGCGCCTATTATGTGCCAGGCACTGTACTTACTACTGGGGTAGATACAAGCCAATCAGGTTGGACACAGTCCCTGTCCCATCTGGGGTTCACAGTCTCAATCCCTATTTTACAGATAAGGGAACTGAGGCCCAGAGAAGTGAAGTGATTTGCCCAAGGTCACACAGCAGGTAAGTGGCAGAGCCAGGATTAGAACCCATGACTTTTTGTCTCCCAGGTCCATGCTCTATCCACTATGCCACGCTGCTTCTCATGCTGAATCCATTGTCTTCCAAGCCTGAGCCTAATTAGGTCACCAGAGACAAAATGAGTAAGATCCATGACACCAGAAAAGGATGATTATGAGAAGCTAGGACAGAGAAAAAGAGTCCTTCATCACTGTGGATTAGCCGAATCCCTTTGTCAGAAGCAATCATTTCACAAGCGTAATGATGACCTGCTTCTTCAGGTAGTCAGTGGCACTTGTTGAACACTTAACTGCTTACAGATCATTACACTAAGTGCTTGGGAGAGTTCAATACAATAAGGTTGGTAGACATGATACCTGCCCTCAAGGAGCTTACAAGTTCCCAGCAGCCCATGGAGACCATCATGCATGGGTTACCCCAACTCTTTGTTCCCCTCCACAACAAGATCTGAACGGACACCTCATTCTTGATCTACTGATGCCCAAGACTTGGGCCAGGGAACTATTTAGAGTAAATGATACAAATACCGAGAAGCAGCATGGCTCAGTGGAAAGAGCATGGGCTTTGGAGTCAGAGGTCATGGGTTCGAGTCCCAGCTCCACCACATGTCTGCTGTGTGACCTTGGGCAAGTCACTTAACTTCTCTGAGCCTCAGTTCCCTCATCTGTAAAATGGAGATTAAGACTGTGAGCCCCCTGTGGGACAACCTGATCACCTTGTATCCCCCCCAGCACTCAGAACAGTGCTTTGCACATAGTAAGCGCTTAACAGATACCATCATTACTATTACCCCTTTGCTAAACTACTAATGATTCACTGAATAGCTGAATTGTTGTTCATAAAGTAGGTTATACTTATGGGAATCACCATTTGCACTTGTTTGAATGGAAGTGTTAGACATCACATTCGCTTATGAGGGAACAGAGCATCCTATCAATCAACCAGTAAAAATCAATAACATTTATTGATTGTCTACTTAGTACTGGGCACTTTAAGTGCTTGGGAGTGTATGAGAGCAACAAGACACCTGTTTCATATCCTCAAGCTTGTAATCTAAATGGAAGAAAACAGACCAAAGTTGCTTACGGGTAGTGTAGGCTGGAGAAAGAACAAGTCTGAGAAGCAGAAGCGGTGTGGCTTAGTAGCAAGAGCATGAGCTTAGGAGTGAGAGGTTGTGGGTTCTCATCTCAGCTCTGACACTTGTCAGCTGTGTGACTCTGGGCAAGTCCCTTCACTTCTTTGTGCCTCAGTTCCCTCATCCGTCAAATGGGGAAGAAGACTGTGAGCCCCACGTGGGACAACCTGATTACCTTGTATTTCCCCCAGTGTTTAGAACAGTGCTTGGCACATAGTAAGTGCTTAACCAATATCATCATCATCATCAAAGATATACTGATTTGTTTCCTCCAACAGTACTTTCGAATACAGGGATGATAGATTGTACAGTCTATTGCTATTACTCTATTTTTAAATATTTTTTATGTTTTTCTCCCTCATTGGAAGCTAAGCTCCTTGTGGGCAGGGGCCACCTCATACGGAAAATAGGGATGTATTACCTGTTCTTCCTCCCCCTTTGACTCAGCCTTATGAGGGACAGGGACTGCATCTGCCCCGATTATGTTCTAGCTAACCCAGAGCTCAGTACTGTGTTTGGCACATTTTATCTTATGCTGTCAAGGTGTCTCCAACCCATAGTGACTCCATGGATACATCTCTCCCAGAACGCCTCCTTCCACACCCCCTATCCCCTCCACCCACAATCATTCTGCTAGTTGATCCATAATTTTCATGGTAAAAATATGCAAGAGGTTTACCATTGCCTTCTTACATGTAGTAATTTTGAGTCTCTGCCCTCTAAACTCCCCCATTCCACTCCTGACTGTGCAGATGAGTTTTGACTTGCAGCAGATTGCCTTCCCCTTGCTATCCACTGCCCAAGCTAGGAATGGAATGGGTAGGCCTCTTCTTGACTTTCTCTCCCATAGCCAAGACTGGGAGAGTACTGGAAACTCTCTAGGTGTGATCCTGAGAGGGGGTTTGGCAAATACTGCTTAACAAATATCCTTATTATTAGCACTGTTTACATCAAATTTGCTTTAAGATCCATATGAGCAGGGATCATGTCTACCAAATGTAATGCATTGTACTCCTCCAAGCCCTCATTATAATGCCCTGCAGACAGTAAGTGCTTAATAAGTACCATTAATTAATTTACTGATCTCACAAGGGTGAAGATCAAATGTTAGATTTGAGATTCTGTTGTCCCCAAATCACATCAGTTTTTTGGAATGATGATTCCGGTTCTCAAGTCTCTATTTGAGTTGATGTCTTTCTCAAGCACTAACATTTCCTTTTGAAATGAAAAAAATAAAAACATTTGATTATCTTTGATGTTTCCAACACTGATTCTATTAGATCGAATGGGGCAAATTTCAAAATGATAATAATAATAATAATAACAATGGTATTAGTTAAGTGCTTATTATGTTCCAAGCACTGTGGGAATACAAGGTGATCAGGTTGTCCCATGTGGGGCTCACAATCTTAATCCCCATTTTACAGATGGGTAACTAAGGCACAGAGAAGTTAAGTGATTTGCCCAAAGTCACACAGCCGATTAGTGGTGGAGCCGGGATTAGAACCCATGACCTCTGACTCCCAAACCCAGGCTCTTTCCACTGAGCCACGCTGCTTCTCCTAATATCCTCGATGGACTTTTCTCCAGTGGCCATTCCATCCAAAGATCCACAGTTGAAATGATTTTCAAAGTCATATGCACAGAAGTTCTTGATAGAATATTCTTTCAATTTGAAGGGTTATTTGAAAATTAGCTTTGGTTCATCAAATATGATGACCCAAACTGATGAATGATATTGAATAGATTTTTGCATCATGCTGCCATTAAATTAAATTTGTTATCAAACAGATCTCTACGTTTTCTCATAAGTTGAAATCGAGATTTTCCTCCAATGGCCCCTTTCCAAAATATTTTGCTGGCCAACACCCAAAATATATAGGTGCTCTTTTGCAATCATTGGTTATGTGACTTTGATGAGGATTAGAAATGGACAAATTGCAGGTTTGCATATCAGCACTTAAGAAACCAATGAATGATTTCTTGTCTCAATTGTTAAATGGGTCTTTTTTCATGTTTGCAAGGTCTGAAAATGATACCATTTGGTTATGCTTACATTGTGCCATAAAATTTGTTGTATCAAACCTAAAGGTAATTTTTTGTGCCAGAGATGCTTCATATCACATTAATAGCTTTACAAAATATTACATTACTGAATGTTGAATCATATTAGAAGATTTTTATACAGTATCCTATTACCTAATTTCATATCTGTCTATTATGAGAAAATATATCCTATTATAAATTGTCTAATCGTATTTCTAATCTTTAAAACTAAATCTTAGGAATATGTCACTCAGTAATCTGATAGTCTTCATATTTTACTATTTATTCTCTACTGTTTCATATTACCATCATTTATTTATTTTATTGCCTTTAATACATGTCTCAGTTTTCATTATGCTAACTGTGACATGAAGAGGAAATAAGTAGGAAATGTATAGATCTAAAACTTTTGAGAGTCACCAAACCATTTAATTTTTCAGAAGGTTAGCACATATTTAATAATGCAATAATGTGTTATCACATCTATCATCTACTTATTGAATACCTTCTCTTCAAGTGCTCATAGTGCATATATAAATATATATATCCTCTAGACTCTCTAGATCATTGTGGGCATGGAAGGCATCTGTAATGTTGCTATGTTTTACTCTCCCAAGTGTTTAGTATAGTGTTCTGCACACAGTAAGCACTCAATAAATACAATTGACTGACTGACTCATTAGTCTCCCCTTTTCAAAATACCTGCAAGAGTTGATGAGGGAAAGGTTTTGTCAGTGACTAGGAATGGCGAGTTTCCCGACGAGTCAGTTGCTGTCCAAGGATTAAATCATCCTCAGCCATTCGGACTGATAGATCTCTCAGGTGAGGTAAATACTGAGTACAAAGAGAGAGGGATGATCCCAAAACATTGGTCATCTGATATCACAGTTCACTCAAGACCAGTGTCATTAGCTTTTTATCTTCTCCATTAGACTACATACTCCTTGAGGTCAGGGGCCATGTCATTTAGTTCTCTCATATGTCCCCAAGTGCTTAATACAAATATGTAAGCTCCTAGTGAGGAGGGAATGTGTCTACCAATGGTGTTATATCGTACTTTGCCACGCACTTTGTAAAGAAAGTGTCCAGTGAATACCATAGATTGATTGACTCAGAGGTCATGGGTTCTAATCCCGGCTATGCCACTTGTCAGCTGTGTGACCTTGGGCAAGTCACTTGACTTCTCACTGCCTTGGTTACCTCATCTGTAAAATGGGGATTAAGACTGTGAGCCCTACGTGGGACAACCTGATAATCTTGTATCCTCCCCAGCGCTTAGAGCAGTGCTTTGCACATAGTAAGTGCTTAATAAATGCCATTATTATTATTATTGATTAATTGATTGATTGCCTACCCACAGAAGGCACTTAATAAACGCTGCTGCTGCTCTCTGTGATGAGTATCACAAAATCTACCGTGGTGATACTCTCGGGACTCACTGGTAGGAGTAGGAAAAGTGACAGAATAGTTGAACTAAAGGCAGGATATTGTATGAGAAACTCTAAAGTCATCTATTCTCCAAGATCAATCAGTCTATCAATCAATCAATCGTATTTATTGAGCACTTACTGTGTGCAGAGCACTGTACTAAGCACTTGGGAAGTACAAATTGATCTGCTTTTTGAGGTGATGAAAACCTAAGATGAGCCCATGTGGAGATTGGAACACTTCCTGGTGACATGATGTTTCTTTCCTTTTGGTTATGTACCCAGTTCTTACTGTACGATACTTCTGGACATGATAGCACATATCCCGGAATGGTGGCTTTCCCGTCAAAGTGCTTGTTCCCACTGTATGGAATTCTGCCCTCTGGAAGGGATGGCTGTGGGTTGGATTCTTAGGCAGCAAGCATCTCATTTCAGTGGGCTCCTCAGATTATATTCTTTTCATCTTTCAGAGAATCCTTATGCTATTTTCCAGGCAGTGAGTTAATATCCAACAGATTTCAGCCTCCACATCTTTAGAAATTCTGTTATTACTGTGGGTTTTCACTGTAGAGACTATGGTTATATTCTTTAAGGGTTCTTCGGTGCATAGCACAGAGGAAATTCCCTACAACTTGAAAAGAGAATACATAAAATAAAATGCCACATATTTCCCTGAAAAGATATCACTCTATTTTTTTCCTTCAAATTACTAGGTCACTTCAAACAATCTCAAAATATAATGGAAGCAATATGGGTTGACTCTTGATGTTGCCTTCTCTAATTAGTGTTTTATTAATTACACTCTTGAGTAATATAATAGCATGTTGGTCATGACCTCCTTTTGCATTTCAGCTACATGGAGTGGTTCCAATTATCAATAAACTTTAATGCACAAGGCTTGAATGTACAAGTTTCATTATTCTGAGCAAAGTGTTACAGCTGAGTTCTAGTACTGAGAAATGAATGCTACAAGCCTATAATGCGGCAGCGAAGAATCATGGGTGACACTATGTGGAACCTAATGGATGGTAACGGGTGGTAAGGGGATTTGTCATTAGCCTAAAAACTAGCGGGGGTGAGAGAAGCTTAGTACAGTGCTCTGTACACAGTAAGCACTCAATAAATATGATTGAATGAATGAATGGTTGGCAGCTCAGGACTTTACTGAGCAGAAACTTCACTCCAGAACCTGCCCTCTCAAAGGTCACCAATCATCACCTTCTTGCCAAATCCAACAGCTTCTACTACATTTTATTATGGCATTTGTTAAACGCTCACTATGTGTCAGGCACTATACTAAGCACTGGGGTAGATTTGAGCTTAACAGGTTGGACACAGTCCATGTTACACATGGGACTCACTATGTTAATCCCCATTTTACAGATGAGATGGGGCAGAAAAAGTTAAATGGCTTGCTCAAGGTCACACAGAAGGCAAGTGAAGGGGTCAGGATTAGAACCAGGTCCTTCTGACCCTAGGCCCATGCCCTATCTACTAGGCCACTCTGCTTCTCTATCCTAATCTTCCTCGACCTTTCAGCTGTCTTTGACACTCTCAACCACCCCCTTCTCCTGTACACATTATTCAACTTAGGCTTCAGTGTCACTGTCCTCTTTTCATTCTCCTCCTAGCTCTCAGGACTCTCAATCTCAATTGATTTCACAGTCTCCTCCTCTATGTCCCATCCTTCAGCCATGAGAATCCCTCAAGGTCCAGTTCTGGGTTCCCTACTATTCTCCATCTACACCCACTCCCTTGGAGAACTCATTCACTCCCATGGCTTCAATTACCACTCCTACACGGATGACCCCCAAATCTACATTTCCAAACTTCTCTACAGCCTCACATTTCCTCTTGCTTCAGGACTTGAATGTCCCAACAACACCTCAAACTTAACATGTCCAAAACAGAACTCCTCATCCTCACACTTGTACTCTGTCCTTCCCATGACTTTTCATTCATTCATTCAATTGTATTTATTGAGCACTTACTATGGGCAGGGAATTGTACTAAGCTCTTGGAAAGTACAATACAGCAAAAAAGGGAGAAAATCCCTGCCCACAATGGGCTCACAGTATAGAGGGTGTGAGACAGACATCAATACAAGTAAAATTTTCCATCACTGTAGACAGTACCACCATCCTTCCCTGTCTCACAAGCCTGTAACCTTAGTGTTATCTTCAACTCATCTCTCACCGTCAGCACACAGTCAAAAGTAATCAGATCTTGCCGGTTCAACCTTCACAACATCACTAAAATCCACCCTTTCCTCTCCATCCAGCCTCCTCACTGACCTCCCAGCCTCTTGTCTCTCTCGATTCCAGTACATGCTTCACTCCGCTGCCTGGATCATTTTTATACAAAACCGGTCAGGCCACCTTTCCCCTCTACTCAAGAACCTCTAGTGGTTGTCCATCCATCTCTGCATCAAACAGAAACTCCTTCCCGTTTGCATTAAAACACTCAATAATCTTGCCTCCTCCTATCTTACCTCCCTGATTTCCTACTACGACTTAGCCCCCACACTTCACTCTTCTAATATCAATCTATTCACTGAAACTTGATCTCTTCTAGCTGGCCTACCTCTCAACCACATTAATTAATTCAATCATATTTATTGAGCACTCACAGCATGCAGAGCACTCTATTAAGTGCAACTAAGGCCACAACCTGCCTCTGGCCTGGAACCCCCGCCCTCTTCATATAGACTAGATCAGCACTCTGCCCACTTTCAAAGGCTTATTAAAAAAAGCACATCTCCTCCAAGATGCCTTCCCCAATTATTTCATCCTCCCAGTGGGATATCTGGTAGTGAGGACTCATGAAAGGATCCTGTTTCCTGACTGGCATGAAGACCCACCACATTCAACATATTTTGTTGACATTTTTCCAGCCCCTGATTTTCTATTAATTCTGAATTCCAGTGGATACAGGAAAGAGTGTGGCTGGTGTAGGGTTTGCCATCACTGCTACAAGTACTGTATTTAAAAATCCTTCTGATTCTTAGAAATCCAGTACAGGATTCATTGAAATCAGTGAAGAGTAAGTTAGTGGATAGAGAAGGTGCCTGGGAGTCATAAGGTGGTGGATGTTTCTAATCCAAGCTCTGCAACTTGTCTGCTGTGTGACCTTAGGCAAGTTGTTTTACTTCTCTTTGCTTCAGTTACTTCATCTGTAACTTCCCACTTCCCTGAAAAGATAGGTGCTTTTTAAGTAACCTTATTTCCCAGGTATCAAACTGTTTTTCCTTTCTACTTCCAATATCTGTGGATCTTAAAAAAATAACCTGCTGAATAGCAGACTGAGTAAAGGAGTAGTAGTTCAACTTTATTTCCTGTGTTGTTTATTTCTCTCTCCCATTTTTTGCTTTGAGTTTTAAAGCTGTCCTAAATTCAGTATCATTACTACTTGTTACTGAAATACTGAGACCGTTGTTGGGTAAGGACATTCTCTATATGTTGCCAACGTGTACTTCCCAAGCGCTTAGTACAGTGCTCTGCACACAGTAAGCGCTCAATAAATACGATTGAATGAATGAATGTTGCCAACTTGTACTTCCCAAGCGCCTAGTACAGTGCTCTGCACACAGTAAGCGCTCAATAAATACAATTGAATGAATGAATGAATGTTGCTAACTTGTACTTCCCAAGCGCTTAGTACAGTGCTCTGCACACAGTAAATGCTCAATAAATACGATTGAATGAATGAATGAATGTTGCCAACTTGTACTTCCCAAGCGCTTAATACAGTGCTTTGCACACAGTAAGTACTCAATAAATACGATTGAATGAATGAATGAATAACTTTCTCCCCCTTCTAGACTGTGAGCCCGTTGTTGGGTAGGGACCGTCTCTATATGTTGCCAACTTGGACTTCCCAAGCACTTGGTATAGTGCTCTGCACACAGTAAGCGCTCAATAAATACGATTGAATGAATGAAGTGACTTCCCCCTCGCCTTACCTCCTTCTCCTCCCCACAGCACCTGTATATATGTTTGTACGGATTTATTACTCTATTTTATTTGTACATATTTATTCTATTTTATTTTGTTAGTATGTTTTGTTTTGTTGTCTGTCTCCCCCTTCTAGACTCTGATCCCGCTGTTGGGTAGGGACCGTCTCTATGTGTTGCCAACTTGTACTTCCCAAGCGCTTAGTACAGTGCTCTGCACACGTAAGCACTCAATAAATACGATTGAATGAATGAATGAATGAATCTGTAAAATGAGGATTGAGACTGTGAGCCCCGTGTGGGCAGGGACTGTTTTTAACCTGATTAGCTTGTATCCACTCCAGCGCTTTGTACAGTGCCTGGCACATAGAAAGCACGAAACAAATACCATCGTTATTATCAAAAGAGACAGATACAACTTAGATCAACTTTGAATAGCATCCCATATCAAAAACCTAAAAAAAGAAGAAAAAAAGGCACAGTTGAAAAGGGGTAAAAGGATTTAGTGACATCATTAATCTAATTTTCTGGAAATTTTCAGATATAGTTCAAGTATGATTCATGTGGGAAAAGAATATGATTCAGTGATGACAGTAACACAACTGTAGCTTCAAGGACAGTGGTGCTGAAACTGGAGAACGGAGCCACCTGGATAGTTGGAGGGGAAATTCACACAGGATGTTGTTGAGACTGAACTGCGGGACAAATTATGACTAATAGGCCAGTCTCTTCTTTTTGACCCAACTATCATCGGAGGTCCCACCTAGCATATTTCCTAGTCACAGTTTGGTCTCCAGTCTTTTCCTTCTGCCCCGCTTACTGCTTCAATATTATCTTGTTACTTGCCTGCACATTCATCACATTGGCCTGGAACATACCACCATCAGCAAAACCATTACTGGGACAGACCGCTAATCATCTAGCCTAGTGATCACTCTCCTTATGCCCAGAGGAACTATGTGTTGGTTGTCCTCCTTGACATTCCTAATTATAATGTGTGGCATTTGTTCAGTGCTTATTATGAGTCAAGCACTGTACTAAAGTGCTGGGATAGATATAAGTTAATCGGGTCAGGCACAATCTCTGTCTCACAAGGGGATGGTGGTCTAAGTAGGAGGGAAGACAGGTAATGAATCCTCATTTTGTAGATGTGTAAGCTGAGGAACAGAGACATTAAGTGACTTGTTCAAGGTCACACAGCAGACAAGTAGGAAAGATGTCATTAACATTATGGGCAGGGAACGTGTCTGATAATGCTGTTATACTCTTCGAAGCACTTAGTACAATGTTCTGCCTATAATAAGGCAATAATAAATAGAATTGATTGATTAGCATCCAAGGTCCTTTGACTTGCAGGATGATGCTCTTTCCATTAGGCCACACTGCTTCATCTTTCCATTCATTTATACATTTATTAAAACATCCAGCCAGCTATTCATCTATCTTTCCAAATATCCATCCATTCTTACAATATTTATTGAGTGTCTTTATCTGGGTAGAGTATTGTACTAAGTCCTCGGGTTTGTTCAATAAAAGTTAAAAACATGGTCTCAGTCCTCAAAGACTTTACAATCTAATGAGGGAGAATGATGAACCTTGTATATGCACCGTGCAAACAGGAAGCAAAACTTAGATACATTCATCCTCATGGTTAGAATGTGTCATCTAACAACCCTGGCTTTTTTCCTATATAGCCCTATTTTCCTCACTAGAAACTTCACTTTGCAAATCCCTTGACAGCCCACCCAATTGCTTATGGTAACAACTGACAAATAACTACCCCTCTACCGCATGCAGAAATATTTCCTTTTACCTTTTTAAAACCTATCACCTCCAAATTTCAAGGGTCATAAACTTGTCCTCTTGTTGTGGAAAATGATGAGCAACAATTCCATACACACCTTGTCCTCACTTTTCGCAAGGGTGAAGATGACAATCAAGGCCCCTCTGTCTTCAGTTTTCCCAAGGTAAGAGTCTTTTCACTCTACCCTACTATAGAAGCTTCTTCATCCTCCTGCTCAATTTGCTATTTTCTAAAGGCTGGTCGTTGGACACTGAGGCAATGATACAGCTAAAGACATGCGTCTCCCAAATCAATACTCTGTTCTTGAGAATCCCATGTGAGACATTGACTGTGTCCAATCTAATTGTCTTGCATCTACCCCAGTGCTTAGTACAGTGCTTGGCACATAGTAAATGCTTTGTAAGTATGATAACAACAACTGTAATAAGAATAATGATATACTGATGATGATGATAAAATTAATAATAGCAATACTACTACTGCTAATAATAATAACAACATGACACAGCCGATTTTTTGAGTCACCTCCAAGTGGGACTGCAGTTTTGAAATGAGTGTCCTTTCAAATTGAAACTCGTAAGAGAAATTGAGAACTGATGAGGAGAGCTGAAGGGTGATCAAAATATTTTAATAATTCAGGTTCTGTTCAGACTGTAATTTGATTTGAACTTTATGTGTTTTACAGTATGAGTGGAGCAAACTGATATCCAATTGTGGATAATTATAGCTCTTCCTTGGAGCCCTACAGGATGCCTACTGTCTTTATATAATAGGAGTTGACCCATTTCAGATTACTACATTCATGATGGTCTCCCTGTGGTTGTTGTTTTCTGGCATCCCGTAGGGAGCTCCAAATCGACTAAAATTGTGTCCCCATAGGTCCTTTAAAGATTTCTTCCTTGCATCTTGGTTTGAATTCTCCACTTCAACTAGCTGGTGATCATAGTTCAGGAACCTGACTGAGGCTGAGGGAGGATGTCTATTATGAATTCAAGTTGAACTTCCCTCCATGTTGTTCCAGAGTTTGATTTGTGCAGGGGATGGGTAGAGATGCTAATTCCCTTCTCTTGCTCATCCATAATTCTCTTCCTACAGATTCCAATAGTCAGCTAAGTGTCGTGTTGTTATTATTCTCGTCCCTGCCTGACCCATCTCATTCTCTTCTGATGGCTCTTCCTCTACCTCCACTTCCTGATTACAAGTGTCCCTCAAGCAACACTTCTGGATACACTTTTCTTCTCACTCTCACACTCACTCCTTTGGAGTATTCACCTGCTCCCACAGCTTCAACTATCACTTCTATGTAGATGACTCCCAAATCTATCTCATTAGCCTCTATCTCTCCTTCTCTGTGATCTTGCATTTTCTCCTGCCTCTAGGTTATCCCCACATGGATGTCCTATCAGCAACTTAAGTTCAACATGTCATCTTCCATCTCACAAATCCCCTTCTCCAACTTTACGATCACAATTGACAATGCCACCATCCTCTCTTTCTCTCAAACTTGGGAACCTTGGGATTACCCTGGACTCCTCCCTCTATTTCAACCTGCATATTCAGTCTGTCTCCAAATCCTGTTTAAATTTGCCAGATTCATCGTCATTGCTCAACTCTCCAATTCTTGATAGCTAGAGGTTGAATCTTGTTGAGGTGAATAATAGTCTGCAGGCTTTATTCTCCCAGTATATGCCCATTTTTAGGCAGCACTGAACTTAAGCCAGGAAGTTTATTAATTCATTCATTCAATTGTATTTATTGAGCACTTACTGTGTGCAGAGCACTGTACTAAGTGCTTGGGAAGTACGAGTTGGCAACATATAGAGACGGTCCCTACCGAACAACGGGCTTACAGTCCAGAAGGGGGAGATAGACAACAAAACAAAACATGTGGCCCGGTGTCATCAGAATAAAGAGAAGTAAAGCTAGATGCACATCATTAACAAAATAAATAGAATTGTAAATATGTACAAGTAAAATAGAGTAATAAATCTGTACAAACATATATACAGTTGCTGTGGGAGGAGAAGGAGGTAGGGTGGAGGGGATGGGGAGGAGGAGAGGAAAAAGGGGGCTTAGTCTGGGAAGGCCTCCTGGAGGAGGTGAGCTCTCAGTAGGGCTTTGAAGGGAAGCCTTCAATTCCATTCCATTGAATTTAGTTGGGAATTAGGAACCTATGAACAGCAACAATGATGAAAAAGTCACTATATTACAGGATTTAGGGTATTTAATTTTGAGGGCATTTTTAAAGGTATTGTTATGTGCTAAGCACTGGGGCAGATGTAACAGAATGAAATTGGATACAGGCAACTAGGTTGGATACAGACCACACAGGACTCACAATTTATAGGGAGAGAGAATATCTTATTCCTGTGTTGTAGTTCGGAAATCTGAGGCACAGAGCATTTAAGTGATTTCCCCTAGGTCACACAGCACACCAGTGGCAATGCTGAGATTAGAATCAAGGTCTGCTGAATCGCAATGCTATCCTCTTTCTATTAGGCCATGCTACCTCTGGATAGCAGATGGAAAATACTCAAAATACTTAAAATTTTCTCATTAGAGTACTAAATCATCATCTGTTAAGTGCTACCCGAATAGTATGGCTCCTTCTAAGAATCCTTTTTTCCAATTAATATTAAAATATTTTTTAAAATGATGGAATTTGTTAAACACTTACTATGTGCCTGCCAACCCTGTCCCAGGTTGGGATCACAATCTCAACCCCATTTTACAGATGAGGTAACTGAGGCACAGAGAAATGAAGTGACTTGTCCATGATCACCCAGCAGACAATTGGCGGAGCTAGAATTAGAACCCATGACCTGCTGAATCAGTACAAGAAGCAGCATGGCTCAGTGGAAAAGAGCACGGGCTTTGGAGTCAGAGGTCATGGATTCATATCCCACCTCCGCCAAATGTCAGCTGTGTGACTTTGGGCAAGTCACTTAACTTCTTTGGGCCTCAGTTACCTCATCTGTAAAATGGGGATTAAGACTGTGAGCCCCCCGTGGGACAACCTGATCACCTTGTAACCTCCCCAGTGCTAAGAACAGTGCTTTGCACATAGTAAGTGCTTAATAAATGCCATTATTATCATTATTATTACAATACTTTGCACATAGTAAGTGTTCAATACCTACTGTTGATCGATTGATTAATTAATTAATTTCAAAATGTCTTTACTCAACTGGAGTTTTATTTTCTATATTTTTCAAGGTATGATTTGAGGAAACACTATTAAAACACAGTAGGATAGTCCATTTTCAACAGTGAGTACTTTGTAAATACTATTACTATCTAAAACCTTTTAGTGGTCTGGTCATCACTTTGGTTGATCAAAAGGGGGTGAATGACTTCAGGAAACGTTTTTACAAAGAACTGATAAGGATGAAATCTAAGGGAACCAAATTCTCTGCTCAGAAGCCAGGTGGAATGTATGAAGGCACAGCTTATCCCAGTATTCCTACTCAACATCTATTTATCCTAAATTTGACCTGAAGATAGAAACCAAGTTCTCTTGGAAAGAGTAAAGACAATCTGTCCCCTACTTCTTTTACGTGAGGTTTCTTTAAGCAAGTATCAGTCCAGCTTCCAACCTGTGTGCTAGTGTATTATGTTGATGACAGTGTGTGTGAGTCTGAGCTTCACTGAACAAGTTCATTTAAGTATTTGGGATAATCCTCAACTCAGGCCATAATGGAAGGAAATGCATGCCTAGAGAATTATTTCTCTAAACAAGCCAGTTTGGGCAATAAATGGCATATAGGCTACAGAGGTCTCACAGAAACTGGGTACCAAAAGGGGCCTAATGAAAATCTAACAGATCCACAGACCAGTGTTTTTGTGAGGTCCGTGGAGGCAAGATACTGTGTGTAGTTACTTGGAGATCACATTTCTACTACAATGAGAAGAGATTTCCCTGGAGAAAGAGATCAAACAGAACCAGTATGTGCTGTCCAGACTTTACGGAGGACTGGGAGATCAATTTTACTGATTTTACTATTGCTTTACTCTGGCAAGACATTTTTTTTCCTAAATCATGTCTTCTCAATGAATACGGTCTGTAATTGTGGTGATGTATATGGTCGGTCGACAGTGAAATCTATATACATACACGAGTCTTTCTCGAGGTATCATGAGCCAATATTTAATGATATGAATAAGTTCTCTTAGACTACTGTCATTCGGTGAAATCGTTTTTCCAGGATTTAGGGGGCGTGACCAGTAATAGACATTTCAGAATTGCAGAGGGGAAAGTGAAGTTGAATTTCTCGAATGTGAAATCCAAGAGAGTGCTCTATGGCTCTTTGTGTTGTTGAACTAATGTAATCATCCACTATCCACAATTTCTATTGTGTGAGGATTTGAGAGTGCAAATTTGTTGTGTATGGCAGGGATTGGGGAGTAGTGAGGAGAAGGGAGGGTGTGCATCATTTTTGGGTTAGAATCCCTGAATTGTAGCAAGGGAAAAATAACTTTTTCAATAACTTTAGCAATAAAGGCTAATGGGGAGGTGAGAAGAGGATGGAATTGTGGATGTTTTCTTATCATAATTAGAGTAAGATCTACCTTTGAATAGCTTCAGGTAACATGGGCTTAATATGCTCCCTTTTCGCTCCCTTTGTATGCTCTCTTTGTGGAAATAACTGTTGTCCTTGGAAGATGACACTTCTGATGGTGATTTTTTCTTTTATGTACAAGTGTGCGCAGGTGTGGTTTGCTCAATAATCCCTTTCATTATTTAAAGATTGTCCTCTGCTGCCTTCTTGCTTTAGCCACCACAGGACCTGATATTTTTCACTTCTACCCTTCTCTGTTAAAATCTCCTTGGAGTTATCTTTTAAGATAGATTTTTTCCTTGGATTTTAATTTGCAAAGGTTGACTATTTAAAATCAACTCATAATAAAGTACTCACTTTATAAATATTTTTAAAATTACCATACTGGACTGCAAGCTCATTGTGGGCAGAGGACATGTCTATCAACTCTATCATATTGTATTCCCCAAGCGCTTAGTATAGTGGTCAGTACACAGTAAGTGTTCAATAAGTATGATTGATTTATCTTTCTTCCCTTCCTCCAAGATGTAGTAATAATAATAATAATAATAAAATAATGTCATTTGTTAAGCATTTTACTATATTATTGTAGTCTAAGCACTGTACTAAGTACTGGGGTATATACAATTCACTCGAATCAGACATAGCCTCTGTCCCACATGATGCTCACAATCTAAGAGGGCAGGAGAACAAGTATCGGATCCCCATTGTACAAATGAGGAAATTGTGGCACAGAAAAGTCAAGTGACGTTCGTCCAAGGTCAGACAGCAGGAAAGTTTTGAAGTCAGGATAGGAACCCAAGTCTCCTTACACCATGACCCATGCTCTTTCCAGTAGATATTGCTTAGTTCTAAGGGAGACATTCCACCTCAAATTGCTGAAAGCCATTTCACTCTTTTCTACTTGCTGTCTCCCAGCTGTTTAAGGTTATGTGATTCATTTAAGATTTTTACTTCACTGGGTCTCTAAAACAGTTCTAGTGTCCTACTTGTTTATGGTTATCTCACTTCAGCTCACCATGAAGTAGGGTTTCTGTGTTTTCCTGCTTTCCAGTCTCCTCATCTACGCACTCAATAAAGGTGTGAAGCGACATGCGTCGCTTCATTCCTGGAGGACCAGCTGCACTTGAACTTCATCATGTGTGATTCCCATCTTGACAGGTTGTAAAAACAGAGAACATTGAATCCAGCTCTATGCTTCAGAAGGCCTCCCGGGGGATAATTTAATGTAGAATACTAGCAACAGCACAGCACAAGCTACCAAAGAGACCCAAGGGAACTCTAAATAAGGCTAAGAAAGGGGAGCCTCTTCTCCTTTCTTTCTGGACTACTGAACAACCCCATATGCCCAGATGGTAATGGAAGAGCAAAGTGGTGTACCGCCATATAACTAGCTCACATGTTGCAGGGACCCCACTAAGCAGTAAGCCCAACTTCAAAATTGAATGCTGCTTGTCTGGCAAAAGGGTGTTTGGCTGTCATATTTGGATGAATTTATTGGCAACTCATGCCGGTTAGTACATTCAAGCTTGAAAGCATCCGAGTTTCAGTAGTTTTTTCTCTTTGCCTGAAACAACAACCACACGCAGTCCGTGGCAAGGAAAATAATGGGGACCCTGTCCTTATTCTGTTTGTTTTGGAAGGAAGGAATACAGAATCTGTCTCCTTCTAAAACATCATGGCTTCCAGAAATAGCACGAGTCTCCTTTATCCCGGAGGCAGTCGATGTGGGCCAGTGCTATCATCTTCCCTGAAATCCGTGCCGGTGACTTACGAGCTGTAGACTGGTTACGTTGGGTGGAATTGCAACAGTCTGTTAGCAGATGGTGTTCCTTTGCTAGTCATTTACATAGTTCTGGTTGGGCCTTCTTCTCCACATGGAAATATTGGATGCACTGCAAAGCCATCTTGCCCATAGCATTTCCCTGGAGTGAAGAGTCCTATTTTTATGGATTTTCTAAGCTCTTCATGAAATCAAACTAGAGATTGTCAGGTTTCCTTTCCATAACATCAAGCGCAGGGGCTGCCTCTTTGTACTTCACATACATGTTTTCCTCAGCAAATAATACAGTGCTCTGATGAAGTGGGAGATAAACAAATGTCTTGGCAGTAGTTATGATAAAGCTCATTTGAAATTCTTGTTTGGTTATTGACACCATTAGATATTATGGTATTTATTACATGCTTACTCTGCTAAGCATTGGGGTAGACACAAGAGAAACAGATTGAACACAGTCTCTGTCCCACATGGGGGTCATAGTCAAAGTGGGAGGGAGAACAGGTATCATCCCCATTTCCTCAAGAAACAGCAGTGGTTGTCCATCCACCTCTGCATCAAACAAAAACTCCACATCATTGGCTTTAAAGCACTACATCACCTTGCCCACTCCTACCTCACCTCGCTACTCCCCTACTAAAACCCAGCCCTCATGCTTCATTCCTCTAATGCTAACCTCACTGTTCCTCGATCTGGTCTGTCTTATTGTGACCTCTTGCCCATATCCCGCCTCTGGCCTGGAATACCCTCCCTTCTCAAATCAGACAAATAATTGTTCCCACCCACTTCAAAATATTATTGAAGGCACATTTCCTCCAAGAAGACTTCCCTGACTAAGCCCTTTTCTCTTCTTCTCCCAATCCCTTCTGTGCTGCTCATACCTGCTGCTTCATTCATCCTCCCTCCCATCCCCGTAGCATATATGTAAAGATCTGTGTATATATATGTTATTTCTTTAGTTCTTTATATTGATGCCTGTCTCCCCATCTAGAATGTGAGCTCACTGTGAGTAGGCATGTGTCTGTTCATTCATTCATTCATTCAATCATATTTATTGAGCACTTACTGTGTGCAGAGCACTGCATTAAGTGCTTGGAAAGTACAATTAAGCAATAAAGACAACACCACCCATCTGGAAGGGGGAAGACAGACATCAAAACAAGTAAACAGGTATCAATATAAATACATAGAATTATAGATATATACATATATACATAAGTGCTGTGGGTGGGGGGGTGGGGAGAAGAGCAAAGGGAGGGAGTCGAGGTGATGAGGGAGGGAGAGGAAGCTGAGGAAAAGGGGGGGCCTAGTCTGGGAAGGCCTCCTGGAGGAGGCCAGTCTTCAGTAGGGTTTTGAAGTAGGGAAGAGTGATTGGCAGATTTGAGGAGGGAGGACATTCCTGGCCAGAGTCAGAACACGGGTCAGGGTTTGACAATGGGACAGATGAGATTGAGGCACAGTGAGAAGGTTAGCATGAGAGGAGCAGAGTGTGTGGACTGGGATGTAGAAGGAGAGAAGGGAGGTTTGTTGTTATAGTCTACTCCCCAAGCACTTAGTACAGTGCTTTGCACACAGAAAGCACTCAATAACTATGACTGACTGAATGAATGAATGATTCACAGATGAGGAAATTTCAGCCCAGAGAGTTTAAACATTTTCCCGAAGTTACACAGCAGGCAAATGGTGGAGTCGAGATTAGAACCCAGGACTCCTGACTTCCAGCCCTTGCTCTTCCCTCTAGGTTAGGGGGCTATGGTATCTTCCTGGGAGCACCTAACAGTTCCACTCTGTATCTGAAGGACATTTTCAGACAGAAAGGATGATGGAGCCATCTACAGTGAAGGAAATTTGGGAGAGAAGATAAGGAGTTCTGTTGTATCTGAGTGGCTAATGAAGAAGTCTTTCAAAAGGCAATCATCCTCCTCATCTTCCCATCCAAACCCTGTCCTACTCCTGACTTTCCCATGACTGTAGACAGCACCACAATCCTTCCTATCTCGTAAGCCTGTAACTTTGATGTTATCCTTGACTCCTCTCTCTCTCTCATTCAACCCACATATTCAATCTATCACTAAATCCTGTCAATTCAACCTCCTCAACATCATTAAAATTCACCCTTTCCTTTCCACCCAAACTGTTACTATGTTAATTCAAGCACTTATCTATCCCACCTTGATTACTGTACCAGCCTCCTTGCTGACCTCTCTGCCTTGTCTCTCCCCACTCCAGACCATACTTCAATCTACTCCACAGATCATTTTTCTACAAAAATATTCAGTCCATGTTTCCCCACTCCTCAAGGACCTCCAGCGGTTGCCCATCCACCTCCACATCAAACAGAAACTCCTTACCATTAAATTTAAAGCACTCAATCACCTGGCCTCCCTCTTACCTCACCTCACTACTCTCCTTCTACAACCCAGCTTGTACCCTCTGCTCTTCTTACCCTCTGCTCTTCTAATGCACACCTACTCACTGTATCTCGATCTTGTCTATCTCATGGCCAACCTCTCACTCACATCATGCCTCTGGCCTGGAATGCCCTCTCTTTTCTTATCCAACAGACAATTACTCTCCCCAGCTTCAAAGCTTTACTGTAGGCACACCTCCTCCAAGAGGTCTTCCCTGATTAAGTCCTCATTTCCTCTTTTCCAACTACCTTCTGTGACTACCATCCCCAGAGCACTTATGTACTTATCGATAATTCATTTATGTGTATTAATGTCTGTCTCCAGATCTAGGCTCTAAGCTCACTGTGGGCAGGGAATATGCCTGTTATATTGTTGTGTTGTTCTCTCCCAAGAACTTAGTACAATGCCCTGCACTCATTAAGTGCTCAATAAAGTGAATGATTTTCATGACAGGCATTCCCCAGGATGCACCCATAGCAGTGTGGCTTAATGGAGAGAACAGAGTCCTGGAAGTCGGAGGATCTGGGTTCTAATCCCAGCCCTGCCACTTGTCTGCTGGGTGACCTTGGGCAAGTCACTTACCTTCACTGTGCCTTAGTTTCTTCATCTGTAAAAAAGGGATTCATTCATTCAGTCAGTCAATCATATTTATTGCGTGCTTACTATGTGCAGGTCACTGTACTGAGCGCTTGGGGAGTATAAGTCGGTAACATATAGAGATGGTCCCTACCCAACAATGGGCTCACAGTCTAGAAGGGGGAGACAGACAACAAAACAAAACATGTAGATAGGTGTCAAAATCATCAGAACAAGTAGAATTAAAGCTATATGCACATCATTAACAAAATAAATAGAATAGTAAATATGTACAAGTAAAATAAATACAGTAATAAATCTGTACATATATATAAGTGCTGTGGGGAGGAGAAGGAGGTAGGGCAGGGGGATTCAAAATCTGTCCTCCCTCCTCCTTAGGCTGTGAATTTGATTATCTAGAATCTACTCCATCACTTAGTACAGTGCCTAGCATATAGTAATGATAATAATAATGGTAGTATTTATTAAGTGCTTACTATGTGCAAAGCATTGTTCTAAGCACTGGGGAGATTACAAGGTGATCAGGTTGTCCCACGGGGGGCTCACAGTCTTCATCCTCATTTTACAGATGAGGGAACTGAGGCCCAGAGAAGTTAAGTGACTTACCCAAAGTCACACAGCTGACAAGTGGCAGAGCCGGGCTTTGAACCCACGACCTTTGACTCCAAAGCCCGGGCTCTTTCCACTGAGCCATGCTGGTTCTCTAGTTAGTAAGAGAAGCATATATATTTATCTGTATCTATATAGGTATATAGGTATATCTATATAGATATATATAGATATCTAGTTATGTATCAAGTTAGTAAGAACTTGATATACACTATTATTATCATTAATATTATTATCATAATATGTTCCTTGAAAATGTAGGTGCATTCTAAGCCACTGTATAGTGAGTTATGTTTTCTCATAGAATTAAATGTGATTAATTAGGTTCCATTCCAAAACCATCCCTGTCGTGATGGAAATGTAGTTCATTATGGAAAGCCTGCAGGGCAACTACAGAATCAGTAATTAGGGAGATCACCTTAGGTAGATTATTAGCAAGGGATTGTAAGCTCTTTGAAGGCAGGAATTGTGTTGTTTAACAATATTATACTCTTCTAAGTACCTAGTATAAAGACCGGCACCCAGAAGAGCTTCAATAAATTTAGTTGATTTACTGATATTAGAATGATTAAACAATCAATGATAATAACAATAATAATGAAGGTATTTGTTAAGCGCTTACTATGTGCAATGCACTGTTCTAAGCACTGGGGAGGTTACAAGGTGATCAGGTTGTCCCATGGGGGCTCACAGTTTTAATCCCCATTTTACAGATGAGGTAACTGAGGCACAGAGAAGTTAAGTGACTTGCCCAAAGTCACACAACTGACAGTTGGCAGAGCCGGTATTTGAACCCATGACCTCTGACTCCAAAACCCGTGCTCTTTCCACTGAGCCACGCTGCTTCTCCGTAAAGCATAAAACATAGGAATAAGTCAACATGCGTCTGAGAAGGGCTAATCGTGCCAGGCCAATTTAATTCTCTATGATGGAGGATCAGACCACGTAGGTAAGGAAGAAGCCACAGATGGAAGCTATACAGATAACAATAAGGCTTTTCACTCCATTCCATGATATTCTGCTGACCATCAGGATAATGATAATAATAATTATGGTATTTGTTAAGTGCTTATCAATGTTCTAATTCGTAAACATTCAAACAGGCTACACACAGAGGTGATAGAGGTTCCAATGCCGAAAATCTTTAAAGAAATAACAGGTTTTGAAATTCTTTGGCAGTTTATAAAATTGCAGAAGTCTCTTTGACCCTTCTCCTACACTCAACTCTCATCTCTTTCCACATCTTCCAGACTAATGGAACAATCTCCCACTTCTCCTCTGCCCCACCATCTCCCTCCTAGCCACCCAATCATACCATCAACTCTGGGCAGGGATTGTCTCTCTTTATTGCTGCACTGTACTTTCCAAGAGCGCTAAGTATAGCGCTCTGCACACAGTAAATACTCAGTAAATACAATTGAATGAATGAATGCATAATTCTTTCAATAAACCAACCTCTGTTAGACAGGTGGAATTATCAATCCATCATTTCCAAAGTGCACCTGATGGACTCCTTCATCACCACCCTCAGTCCCTTATCACTCCACCCAGTCCTTTCAATCTTATAATATCTCTATCCTACGTGGACAATCAATTCTTGAATTAGGTAGTGTACATCATTACCTTCACAACCAGCATCATCATTATCAACCACATTGGTCAAGTATCTGCTGTGCGCAGAGTACTGTGACAAAACCTAGGAAATATTCAGTATAAGACATGACCCCTGTCATATTTGCTACTGATGCCTGTTTACTTGTTTTGCTTTGTTGTCTGTCTCCCCCCTTCTAGACTGTGAGCCTGTTGCTGGGTAGGGATAGTCTCTGTCTATTGTTGAATTGTACTCTCCAAGTGCTTAGTACAGTGCTCTGCACACAGTAAGTGCTCAATAAATACAATTGAATGAATGAACAGGGGAGACAAAAAAACATAAATTAGCAAATTTTCAAAAATTGCAATGCCCAAGTTTCCCCTGGGCTACTTCTTTTTAGCTGGTGTTTCTCCAAGTCTGCAAACTTTAGTGATGTCATACACTCTCACTTTATACTCTCTCACCTCTATCCTGATTCAAACAAACACCTCCAGGCAAAATGTTCCAATGCCCTGCCAGATTGCGTGTCCTTGTGTCTCTGTCACTTTCTTCATATAATTTAGTCGTTCAGGCTCAGTTTCCACTGAATTTTAAATCTATGTTTTATTCCAGTAAATTAAGGGGTTTCATGATCTGGAGCCTTTCCGATCTCTTACGCATTACGACTTTTCTTCCCCTCATTAGCATGTATTCTATGACTGATCCTCGCTGTGACTTTTTTCAGTGAGTGACCCTTCTGTCGCCAGCTTTGGTCTGTAATTTATCCTAATGAAGTTCAGCATGGAGGGCTCGAAATGTTCTAGAGTGGAACTGAAATCAATTTGAATTTGGTTGACCCCTATCATTTACCGAAGACCCCAGCAACATGGACATTATCTCTGGAGAATAATCAGATGATTCCGTCTGGCTCAGTTAAGATGTAGGCAGTGAATAGAGACTCCCAGTAGTTATTTGATCTCCTTAATCTGTGGTTGAAAATTCCAACAATGAACTCTAGCCAGAACTCAGTGAGAAAGCAAGCTGTGAAAAAGCATCAGCTCCTAGGTTAGATAGATATAACTTCCTGGAACCCCCACCCTGTGATTCATTGAGATGTACAATTAAGAAGCAGTTCAAGGGGTGTTTAATCAGGCAATCAAAACTTCGAAGGCCCTCAGAAATGCACATACTGGACCTAGAAACCTCTAGCAGATAGAAGCTGGTAGTTGAGCGATTTGAGTACACGTCTTAGTTGGCTCCACCAATGACCAACTAGAGCATCTTGGACAAGTCACAGTCTCCAAATTCCTCTGGCTCTATAAATATAAAATACAGAGAAAGAGACTGCCTTTCTCCTATTTGGGTTCAGCTCTAGTAGGGGGGATGGGGAGAGAAATGTTGTAGAGCTGCAGTGGGATACACTTATATCCCTCATGGCTTGAGATGTGAAGTGTTTGGGTACACAATTCTTCACTTTTCCTCAGCACATAGCAAGATGGCTCAACCCTCAATTGATTGGTGGATTAAATGGTATTTGGTGAGTTTTTACTGTGTGCAGAGCACTGCACTAAGCACCTGAAGGAGTACAATATTACAGAGTCAGTCTATGACCTTCTCTGCCCTCTTCTCAATGTTGAAGCAAAACTCTTATTTTTAAACCACCTCCTGGAAGCTGGCCTAGAGTATGGCCACGTTATCAAGGTGGATAGTAGTTAATCTGCCCAATGAAACTAGAGACAACTGGAGAAAAGAGATCTCTCAAGACCCATTTTCTATTAATCTAGGTCCAGTGAAATTACCCTGACTTCCTTTCAGCACTTAGAAATGTGCTTGGCACATCGTAAGCACTTAACAAATACTATCATTATTATTCCTAACAGCTTTTGCATGTACCTGGGTGAGTCTAGCAAAGAGGATAAAGTTCCCTCTTTCTCTTCAAATTATTTCAGGTTGAAAAGGGATTATTGGATGAAGGAGAAAGATATATATAGGCAATATATTATTCATTCAAGGGGGAACCCCACCAAACCACACCACCAAAGCATTCAGCTGGAATGATACAAAGCAACATTGAGATATTCTACCTGTGAATTTGGGGGATATCTAGGCTTGTAGGCTTCTTGTGGACAGGGGACATGTCTACCAACTCTGTTGTACTTTTCCAAGCACTTAGGACAGTGTTCTCCACACAGTAAGTGTTCAATGAATGCCATTGATGGATTGATTTAGTTTCTATAGACCTAAGGATTTAGAAGTAGTGTAGTGGGCAGTACATAAGCCCAAGTTATTGTGTTTTGGTTGTGATCGACTGAGTGATGGATGGATTGTTTAAATTCTACTCTCTTTCAGAATCATGCCAGATTTGCAGGAACAGAATGTACATTAAAGAAGCAGAGTGGCTCAGTGGAAAGAGCACGGGCTTTAGAGTCAGAGGTTCTGGGTTCAAATCTGGCTCCACCAGTTGTCAGCTGTGTGACTTTGGGCAAATCACTTCACTTCTCTGTGCCTCAGTTACCTCATCTGTAAAATGGGGATGAAAACTGTGAGCCCCCGTGGGACAACCTGATTACCTTGTAACCCTAACCCACCCAGCACTTAGAACAATGCTTTGCACGTAGTAAGCGCTTAATAAATGACGTTATTATTATTATTATTACAGAAAGCAGAAGAGAAAAAAAATCTGTTTTCCCGCTCCCATTCTTTTTGCCATTCACAAATAAACATTTTAGCCTCTACTGACACTCTATCTTCCATTTGAGGCTTCTTCTCACCCTGCCTTGATAGTGGAAGATACTATCTGTAACTTCCATTCATTCGGTTGCACCACTTTTCTGGATGAGTCATTAGTCAAATTGAAATTTCATTTCTTAGGTGTTTATGTCCTGGGGTCTCACAAGGCTGAGTTTTCCCCTCTTGAGGACAGTGAAAGTCTATCCAAGCTGGGTTTTTTTTTGTTTTATTTTTTGTTTTTTTGCTTTATTTTTGAAAAAGGACAACTTCAACACTGTTGGTGGTATGGGCAGAAACCACTGCCACCAGTTGAAAAGTTAATTATGGATTGCCTCTTGAAATGAAAAATAACTTTTATTGGAAGTTTAAAGATAAATAAAAACAGCTGGAGGAAAAATACCATTAGATGGCTGTGACGAGGGCCATGATGTTCTACTTAAAGAAAACATTCCTTTTATTTTTTTTTTCTAAAAGCCCAAGTCTGCTGTGTAAAAGTCACCATCTCTTTCATGTGGGACAAAAGAAAAGTTGAAAACAGAATTGGCTTAAAACTGTGTATTGGAAATGCAACTTATGGAAACTTTAAGAGTGTAAAGCCTAGATGCTAGATGAGGCTGACATTACAACCCCTTAAATTGCTCACTCTATAACACTTCTATGTAGCCATTGTAACGATTTAATCAAGCCCCCTATTGAAAATGATGAAAGCCAAAATATCTCTCCTTGAACATTATCAGGATACAAAAATGATTGAAAAGCACTGATTCCCCAAAATGCCCAAGTTCTTCATTCATTCATTTAATCATATTTACTGGGTGCTTACTGTGTGCAGAGCACTGTACTAAGTGTTTGGAAAGTTCAGTTTAGCCACAAAGAGACAATCCCTGCCCACAGTGGGCTCACAGTCTAGTAGTGGGGAGATGGTGGCATCAGTAGCATCAATATAAATGGATTATAGGTATATACACATCAGAGCAAGTGGTTGGATTTCAGAATCATAAATTTTAACCAGACAAATAAACTTGGTAAATTCCAGGAACATGTTCTCTCCAACACTAGCTTTCTGATGGAACCACTATCAAAAAGACCACTGTTTATCACCACATCTAGTCTAAAACTGAAAATACTATTCCTGAATCTAGATGAAATCCTTTAATCATTATTTTGAATTTATAAAAAAATATGGCAGAGTACATCTACCAACTCTTGCTCACTTCTTCCCTTCTGCCTGAGACTTTTCACATCAGGAACACCACTTCCCTCTCCATCTTCAAGGCTAATCTTAATTATATCCCCTTCCACACCTTATTCCCTCTCCAACTGCGACTTCAGCAGTTCCGGGCCACTAAAACATTTGGGTCTATACTCCCCTGCTGCTCCACTTATGTATGCATACTTACGCTCTTTTTCAGCCTGATACCTATTTTATTTCAGTTTCTTAATCCCCCACTAGATTGTAAACTACTAGAGGGTAGTAGTTTACTTTATTACTCTTACTCTATTGTGCTCTTCCAAACACTTGGAATGATGCTCATCAAATTCTACTTATTCATGGAATGGGATATCAATTGTTCGTTGAAAGGACATAAGTAGGCTTTCAAACACTTTCAGATTAGTCGTTAAGGATATCTGAATCCTACTTATTATCTCTTGGTGTTTAAGAAAGTAGTAGTATCAAGAGTGGGATTCTACAGCAAATTAATTCATTAAATCATATTTATTGAGTGATTACTGTGTGCAGAGCACTGTACTGAGCATGTAAATTATGTATTTTCAGCTACCCGTATAGGGAAATATATCACTCTCTGAACTGCTTTCTTCAAACTCTAAGGACCATGATATATGGCATTCCACTGATTCTTTCACACAAACACATAACCAAGTTTGTCACAGAGAATTTGGATGTGGAAGAGAGGGAGTAGGAGGAAGACTCAGATGGTAGAAGTCAGCTATATATCCAGAGGACATCTTTTTAGAGAACAGAAATAGAAAGTGGAATCTCAAAAACTTTGGACTTCAGCAAAACGACTTTCCTTTTTATTTTAAATGTTAGATTTTCTGTTTTTGGACCATTCTTCAAGTCTCATGAAAGCCTTTCTCCTACTAATTTAAACCATTGTTGTCTAAGGGAAATTTAAATTTTATTTTTTTAATGAATCTGTATATCTTACTAAATAGAAGCCTGTGCTTAGAACATTCATTAAATTGTATTTATTGAGTGCTTACTGTGTGCAGAGCACTGTAATAAGTGCTTGGGAAGTACAAGTCGGCAACATAGAGAGACGGTCCCAACCCAACAATGGGCTCACAGTCTAGAACACAATAAAGATAGTTCTTTGGCAGTAATTCTTCCTCCTGTTGGAGGACTACCAGTGGAATTTTACAAAATAATTGAAAACACACAGTGACTCATATTTTTTTTTTTCTTTAATTGACTAGTGTCGGGAGGAAGATGAAGCGCTAGAGCTGGGTGTGAAATCATAGGCTGAGGATTTTCAACTGACCTCTAAATATAGGAGGCTCATCATGGATTAATAGCATTTTCAACCAAGTTTTCGCTGGATCCCTGAAAATAAACCCAGAGAAAAAGAGAAATCTGCAGAGATGTGTTAGCATCTCGGTGACACTGAAAATTTTTATTTCATTTTTAGTCTTTATGGAGAATGGCTCTTGTGCATATCCATGTACTTTCCTACTTCCCCTATCTGTAATCTATTTTATTATCTGTATCTCCATATAGAGCGCAAGCTCCTTGAGGGCAGAATTCATGTCTATAATAATAATAATATTATGGTATTTGTTTAGTGCTTACTATGTGTCAGGCGCTGTTCTAAGCACTGAGATAGAAACAAGGTAATTCAGCTGGACACAGTCCCTGCCCCACACAGGGCTCACAGTCTTCATCTTCATTTTAAAAATGAGGGAACTGACACCCAGGGAGCGAAGTGACTTTCCCAGGGTCACACAGCAGTTTGTACAGTGTTCTGCATACTGCAGGCCTTCAATAAATACCATGGATTGATTGATTGATTGGTAAGGAGGAGGGGCAAAGATTCCCAGACCCATGCAAGGCCACACTGCTTTTAAATCACAGATGCAGTAATTACAGGAAAACTCCATGTCTCCTTCACTTTCTGCCAGAGAGATATGGGCATGTGGTGATGCATACACTCTGGATACACTGTTACTGAAACAGAATCAGAACTAAAAGAAGAAACTCTTTAATTGGTATCAGAGTAGAGGATACCTCCTCTACTCAGCAAGACACACACCTTTGGAGCGAGCTACAAAAATCTGAGTCCACAGATTGTCAGATCCAGTTTTGGAAAAAAAAACCTATAATAATGATAATAATAACAATAATGATATCATAGTATTAATGATAACAGAAATGATATCAGTAATATTTGTAAAGCACTTACTGTGTGTCAAGCACTGCACTGAGCAAAGGGGTGGATACAAAATCATCAAGACCTATATGGGGCTAACAATCTAAGCAGGAGGGAGAACAGGTTTTGAATTCCAATTTTGTAAATGAGGGAACTGAGGCCCAGAGAAGTCAAGTGACTTGCCCATGGTCACACAGCAGGCATGTGGCAGAGCCAGGATGGAACCCAGGTCCTCTGATTTCCAGGCCCATGCTCTTTCCACTGGGCCAGGACTGGAAAAACACTGATTGGACAAAGACATTTTGTCTTACAGTTATTACCATATGCATACACTGATCTCCCTTGGACTGAGGCATAGATATGCTCAGCTTTATTTGTCAGTGGAAATGCCTGAGCCATATTTTAAAAGGACAAAGAGGCACAATAACTCTACCCAAAGAGGTATCTTTGTGAGAAAGGCATCTTCCTATGCATGTCTTAAAGATTGATATAGCTTGATAGACTGCCAATAAATGGAATACAACAAACCTTTCCAGTAAGAGGCACTGATGAAGAAAATAGCCATCCCACTAGATTTCGGTTTTCTCCCCCGAGGCAAGCAGCACGCGTTTGAGAAAAGTTGAATAGTGAAAGTGTTGTGAGTATAACACATGTGAGCAAACAAAGGAGACAATGTGATTCATAGTTTCTGAGGACTGTCAAGAAAGGCGATATTAAAATGCACACAGTCTGAAACACAGAGGGATCTGGATACAGTAAATAAGGCCAAATCTGTCTGAAGACTGACCTTAATTTGCCAATCCTTCTTGGCATGCCTTATTCTAGTTAAGAGTGTGTAACTTGCAGTTTAAAATGATTTGCAATTGAAATATGATAAATGTATTATTAATGCCAGAAACCATTCTGGTAATACTCTTTATTTATTTCATTTCAGCTGAAGTTTCTCACGAAAGAAAAGAAAGGCTCCCCTCCCCACCCCCTACCCCTTTTTTGATGTGTTTGCCTTCACGGCTTCGGAGTGCTCGCTAATTCCATCTGTCCACAACAGAGCCATCGGAACGGAGAGGAAAAGCATTTCCATATGTGCAAATTAGCATCCAGCCTCTCTTAATCTGTGCAGTGGGTCCTCTGAAGTAGATGGCGCGGATGACTGCCAAACCCACTAATGGCATTCAAATAAAGGACTTTATTGGCTTTAACTGCCGCTGGTTTTTTTTATTTTTTATTTTTTTTTTTGGACTTAGAATATGTCCCCCTTATTTTCATTTTACTCTAATAGTGTCAGATTGCACTCTTTCCAGTAAACAAAAGGCATCCACAGTGTATCATTTTTAATGAAATCAGTTCTCCCTAAAGACCCTCTCATTTAGCCTCAAATGAAAGATTTACCTTTAGGTATTACACAACCATCACCCAAAACATAAATTTCCCCTTCTTCCAGACTATCTTTCCCAAGAAACATCTTTCTTGTTGCTATGCTATTGATGGCAGGAGCAGAAGAGAGGCCAGGGAGTTCTTGGGGGTGAGGAGGGGGGTTTCTTCCTAGTGAGAAATGGCTGGAGTAATAAACAGAAATGGGCTGTTTCTCACTGTTTTGTCATTCCCTGGTCTCTCTCTCTCTCAGAATGCTCCTGGTGTTCCCAGAGACCATCAGTGGGACAAGCTGGGAGGTCACTCTGACAGCGGCAGTGAGTGGACAGTCAATGTGTCCTGTCCACACATTCCCACTTGACTTTCAGCAGCTCACTCTCTGGGGGCATTTTCATTTTAAGCAAAAGGGTAGGTAAAGTGGAGCTTATTGATTTAAAGAGCTATTTTAAAAAAGAAATTGGGCGTTAGGAGAAACCCGAGGAGAGCAAGTGAGAGGCGGAGAAAGAAGGAGCTGGGAAGAAAGGGAGAGGAAGGCAGGAAGGAGAAATGTCTGCTTCACCATTCACAGACATCAGTGTCTTTTGATTCCACTTTCACAGGATGCATTGCATTTGCTAGGCAATCTGAGGTTGAGAGTGTAGAGAGCATGAAGATGTCACTATTTCTACCCCACGAAGAGTTTATGTTCTAATTCAGGAAAGGTGGAGACAGATCATTCAAAAAGTACAGTACCAATACGCACAAGCACACACCACACACACACACACACACACACAGAGCCACAGAATGGAGCTAATTTCCACTTCCATGCTACTGTTAAGGCACCCTGTCTTCCCACGCTAGAGTAATGTCTCTCCTTCTGGTGAAAATTTGGTAATCGCACCTGGTGCTTTGTACTCTCAAATCTTTTGGGAAATATCATGGTTGCTAATCCTGCCTTGACTGGTGGTGCCAGCAATGAAACCACAGTCTCTTGAGTCTAGCAGACTCCATATGTCAGCCCCCTAGTCTGCTAAGTCACCACGCCAGCCTAAATTTGAAACATTTCTAAAGTGTTATACAATGTTGTAATAATGTTTTTACAAAACAAAGCCTGAGTTACTGGAAGCCATATTCAACCAATCAACGTCTTATTATTGAAAGAGGAATCCTGATGGTAGCATTGGTGACACAGACGGTATGAAGATCACAGTAAAGGCATATCGAGGGAACATCTGTTTTATAGAGGGGGCTGGGGAGACTTTCAAAAGTACTGGCGATTGGAGAAATCCTTCTGAGACCTTCTGGACTCTCCTGAGTCACACTGCAAACGAGAAGACCACTGAGGCACCAATTAGGCTAACAAATGAGATTCTCATCGCTGAAACAGTGCTTTCTTAGGGGAAGGCTCAGCCATGTGTCTGCTGCGTGACCTTGGGCTTCATTTCACTTCTCTGTGCCTCAGTTATTTCATCTGTAAAATGGGGATTAAGACTGTGAGTTCCATGTGGGACAGGAACTCTGTGCAACCTGAGAAACTTGTGTCCAACCCAGTGCTTAGAACAGTGGCTGGCACACAAGAAGCGCTTAAGAAATACCATTTGAAAAAACAAGGGGACACTTGAGGATGAACCCAGCAAGCAGAAACCCTCTTTAAAACCTACCGGCTCATAAGTTCAGTGTCATTCTGTTTGATGCTGTAAGTTCACAGAAAGTCACCTTAACCCAAAGAACTGAGCTGTTGAGCAATTTTGTGTGTATCTGTGTGAGTATGTGTGTGTGTGTTTGTGATTTTTCATCTTCCTCCCAATTGCTTTTGGGATTGCAAGTCAACTCTGCTTTGGCACTACAGCTGTCTTTAGCCCTAGTAGCTATGGACATAGAAGACAGGGCCACTTTTACTGCGCAGAGAGCACTGTACTGAGCACTTGTGAGAGCATAATACAACAGAGTACGTAGAGACATTCCCTGCCCACAATGGGCTTACAGTCTAGAGGGGGAGATGGACATTAATATAATTCATAGTGCATAATTTATAGATTTGTACATACATACATACTGTGGGTTTGGGGCTGGGTTTGGTGGGGGCAAATACAAAAAGCCCAAAGTTCATAGATCCAAGAGTATAGACACAGAAGGGAGAGGGAGCCGGTCAAAGAGAGCTTAACTGGGGAAGGCATCTTGGAGATGTGCTTGACACACAGTAAGCGCTCAATGAATATGACTGAATGAATAAATGAGTGACATGACCTTAGTATTAAAAATAATAATGATGGTATCCGTTAAACACTTACTATTTGCCAGGCACTGTACTAAGCACTGGGGTGGGTACAAGCTAACCGGGTTGGACATAGTCACTGTCCTTTATGGGAGATCACAGTCTCAATCTGCATTTCACAGATGAGGTAACTGAGTCCCAGAGAAGTGAAGTGACATACCCAAGGTTACACAGCAGACAAGTGGCAGAGCCAGGATTAGGACCCATGATCTTCTGGCTCCCGGGGCCGTGCTCTATCCACTATGCCATGCAGCTAATGCTTTGAAGTTGGGGAGAGTAGGGGTCTGGCATACATGGAGGAGGGGGAGTGCCAGGACACACGGAGGAGGTGGGGAAGGGGTCAGCAGCGAAATAAATGAGATCGGTGCACAGTGAGATAGCACTGGAAGAGTGAAATGTGCAGGCTGGGCTGTACAGGAGATAAGTGAGGTGAGGGGGCAAGGTGATTGAATGCTTTAAAGCCGATGATAAAGAGTCTATGTTTGATGCAGTGGAGGACAGGAGACCACTGGAAGTTCCTGAGGAGTGGGAAAACATCGACTGAATTTTTTGTAGAGAAATGATTAAGACAGCAGAGTGACGTATGGACCAGACTGGAGAGGCAGGAGGAGGGGAGGTCAGTTAGGAGGCAGAGGCAATATTCAAGGAGGGATAGGAGAAGTGCTTAGATCAGCAAAGGAACAGTTTAGGTGAAGAAGAAAGGACGGATTTCCGTAATAGTCCGGTGTCTCAGCTACTCTGTTTATTCTCCATTCAAGTCCTCCATTATGTTTCCTTCATAATGATGTCTGGCATATGCTTGGTAGGAGTTTAACTTTAAAGAGATGAGAGTTCTTCCACTCTCTTCTAGTTTAGAGAGCAAAACCAGAGCAGTAGCTATGTTAAATTTTAACTACATTTTTGCATTTATATAGCACTTTTTAATTGTCAAATTGTTTTCTTATGTTGATGTTTACATCTTCCCTGTGAAGCAGGGAGATCAAGGAGTCAATCAATAAACCAGTGCTATTACTGAGTGCCTACGGTGAGCACTTGGGAAAGTACAATACTATAGTAGGTGATTTCAATCTCTGCCCATGAAGTGCTTACAGTATACTGGGGAAAGAGATATTGAAATAAATTACTAATACAGGATGTACACAATAATCCTTCCCATTTTACAGATGAGGAAATCAGGGTGCAAAGAGGTTGAATGACTTTTTGAGGTCACATACAAGCTTGTGGCAGATCTGGGACTAGCACAGTGATCCTCTGACCCCCACTAGAAGTTTGTACTTTCTGCAGCAGCATGCCTAGGGAATAGAGCACGGGCTGGGGCGGCAGAAGGACCTGGGTTCTAATCCTGGCTCCACCATGTGTCAGCTCTGTGGCCTTGGGCAAGTCACTTCACTTCTCTGGGCCTCAGTTACCTCATCTGTAAAATGGGGATCAATACTAAGAAGAAGAACAATGGTATCTGTTAAGCACTTACCATGTGCAAAGCACTGCTCTAAGCACTGGGGGATACAAGGTGATCAGGTTGTCCCACGTGGGGCTTGCAATCTTAATCCCCATTTTACAGATGAGGGAACTGAGGCACAGAGAAGTTAGGTGACTTGCTCAAAGTCACACAGCTGACAAGTGGCAGAGCCAGGATTAGAATCTATGACCTCTGACTCCCAAGCCCATGCTCTTTCTATTGAGCCACACTGTTTTTCTATTTGTTAAGTGTTTACTATTTGTAAAACACTGTTCAAAGCATTGGGGGGGATACAAGGTGATCAGGTTGTCCCACGTGGGGCTCACAGTCTTAATCCCCATTTTACAGATGAGATAACTGAGGCACAGAGAAGTTAGGTGACTTTCCCAAAATCACACAGCTGACAAGTGGTGGAGCCGGGATTAGAACCCATGACCTCTGACTCCCAAGCCCGGGCTCTTTCCACTGAACCACTCTGCTTCTCAGCCATGCTGCATCTCAAGGTTTGCGACCAACATGGGGCTCAAACCCATGACCCTTTCCCCCTTCTAGACTGTGAGCCCACTGTTGGGTAGGGACCGTCTCTATATGTTGCCAACTTGTACTTCCCAAGCGCTTAGTACAGTGCTCTGCACACAGTAAGCGCTCAATAAATATGATTGATTGATTGACCCTGAGATTAAGAGTCTCATCCTATATCAATCAATCAATGTGCAGAGCACTATACTAAGCACTTGGGAAGTACAAGTTGGCAACATACAGAGACAGTCGCTACCCAACACTGGGCTCACAGTCTAGAAGGGGGAGACAGAGAACAGAACCAAACATATTAACAAAATAAAATAAATAGAATAGATATGTACAAGTAAAATAAATAAATAAATAGAGTAATAAATACGTACAAACATATATACATATATACAGGTGCTGTGGGGAAGGGAAGGAGGTAAGACGGGGGGATGGAGAGGGGGGCGAGGGGGAGAGGAAGGAGGGAGCTCAGTCTGGGTAGGCCTCCTGGAGTCAGCCTATGGGCCCCACAGCCTCTAGGAGGGAGACCGCTTCCTGTCCCTGTCTCACCAGATTAATCCCATAGGCCCTGGGCCCTGGGGGTCTGGATTGGGATACCCCAGGGAATTCTGGTTTGATGTCTAACAACTTGGTTGTACTTTATTCTCCCATGGGCTTAGTACAGTGCTCTGCACACAGTAAGTGCTCAATAAATGCTGTTGATTGATTGAAGTTGATCATGTGAAAGTGCCCAAGGTAGCCCCATGACCCCCAACCAGAGAAACAGTGTGGTCTAGTGGATAGAACACAGGCCTGGGAGTCAGTAGAACCTGGGTTCTCATCCTGGCTCCACCACTTGTCTGCTGGGTGACTTTGGGAAAATCTCTACACTTCCCTCAGTCTCAAATACCTCATCTGTAAAACGGGGATTACGATGGTGAGCCTCAAGTGGGACTCGTACTGTGTCCAACCCAATTGGCTTGTATTTACCCAGTGCTAAGTGAAGTGCCTGGCACATAGTAAATGCTTGACCAATACCACAGTCATCATCATTATTATTAATAGGGCATTCCTCTTCTGAGTTTTACACATTTTCAGAATGATCTTTATAACTGGCCTAAAATTGTAGTGTTAGCCCACTTTTTCTTGATTTTTGACTGTACAGGCAAAAGACAAGAGCTCTCCAGCACTTCCTACCCTAACGACAGAAGCAGCGTGGCAAGGGCCCAGGCTTGGGAGTCAGAGGTCATGGGTTCTAATCCTGCCTCTGCCACTGGTCAGCTGTATGACTCTGGGCAAGTCACTTTACTTCTCTGGGCCTCAGTTCCCTCATCTGTAAAATGGGGATGAAGACTGTGAGCCCCACGGGGGACAACCTGATGAGCGTGTATCTAGTCCAGCGCTTAGATCAGTGCTTGGCACAGAGTAAGTGTTTAACAAATACCATAAAAAAACCCGTCAGCCTATGTTTTTCATGGCGTGCCATTTCTGGAGTAGAAGGAGTGTTATTAGGACCTGGGTTCTAATCTTGACTCTGCCACTTGTCTCCTGGATGAACTTCTCTGGGCCCTAGTTACCTCATCTGTACAATGGGGATTAAGACTGGGAGCCCCATGTGGGACTTGTATTGTATCCAACCTGATTACTTTGTATATATCCCAGTGCTTAGAACAGTGCCTGCCACATAATAAGTGGCTTAGTGGCAAGAGCACTGGCTTGGGAGTCAAAGGACATGGATTTTAATCCTGGCTGTATCTGGGCTGCAGAAGGTGAGAAGGGAGTTTGGGTAGGAGGGGGCAAGGTGATGGAAAGCTTTGAAGCCAACACTGCTTCAGGGGTCATGTCTATTAACTCTGATGTGCTGTACTCTCCCAAAGGTTTAGTAGAGTATGTGGTACACATTAAGTGCTCGCTAAATAGCATTCTCATTCTCCTACCTCTGACCACCATTTCAAAGTGCCATGTCACAGAGGAGAGGGATAACAAGTCCAGTTGATCAATGGAATCTGAGTGATGGGGGCACCTCGACTCTCGACTGTGTGGGGAAATAGAATCAAGAGAAAATGAAGGAATGCCCGGGGTGCCAGCTTTTGGCATGCGTGCCAGGAACTGTCAATGTCATGGGCACATCCTTTGGATTGCCACACTATCCCTTCTTTACTGGCAGATTGATGACGATGATGATAATGATGATTATAATAATGGTATTTGTGAAGTGCTTACTATGTGCCAAGCACTGTACTTAGCATGGGATAGATACAAGATAATAATAATAACAATAATGATGGCATTTATTAAATTTATTATTATTATTATTATTTATTAAGCACTTACTATGTGCAAAGCACTGTTCTAAGCTCTGGGGAGGATACGAGGTGATCAGGTTGTCCCACAGAGGGCTCACAGTCTTCATCCCCATTTTACAGATGAGGTAACTAAGGCTCAGAGAAGTTAAGTGACTTGCCCAAAGTCACCCAGCTGCCAAGAGGCAGAGCCGGGATTTGAACCCATGACCTCTTACTCCAAAGCCCGGGCTCTTTCCACTGAGCCACAATGGACAGAGTCCCTGTCCCCTTATCAGGGTCACAATCTTAATAGGAGGAAGAACAAGTATTGAATCCCCATTTTACAGAAGAAGAAACTGAAAAGTTCAGTGACTAGCCCAACCCAAACTGCAGGCGGCAGATCCAGGGTTAGAATCCAGGTCCTCAGATTCCCCGGCTCATGTTCTTTCAACTAGATCCCACAGCTTCCCTTTGCTTAACAAAGGCATGTAGCTCCTTAACTAAAGCCCTCCTACTCCCCTCCCCACCCCTGACCTCTGAGCAGGAATTAGAATTGACCTCCCTAGGTTCTCAATACATGGTTAAACCCATTGAGTGGCACAAAGCGTCTCTCTAGCAATGGATTCAGATTGGGAGCCTGAGGACCCCACCATGTGCTTCCTGGGGGGAGTGTGTGTCTCATAACTGAAAGTTGTAGGTAATTGACTTGGACATTCCTTCGGGGTGAAAGAAAATCAAGCAGGTTGGGCCAGTAGGCTGTGTTGCCTAATGAAGCCCAGCTCAGCAATAGAGCAGGGGCACGCACTGTGCTTCCAAACTTCAGCAAGGACTTTCCACATTTAAGAACTTATGAATTATTGAAAAGCCCGCTGAATGCTTTGCTCTCTCTTTCCTCCAAATTCAATTACTGAGGGATATATTTGATTACAAACATACTTAGCAAATGCTTTCATTGTTGTTTTTTGTAGTTTCCTTTGTATTAAAGTGTTATAATGTTAAAAAGTCAACCACAAAAATCCACATCCTACAGTGAACAAATTAAGTACTCAGAATGAAAAACAGTATAAAATAATGGTGAACAAAATTATTGGGATCTCAAAGATGGTCAGTTGTGTTAATGAAAAGTCAGAACCTTACCCCAACCTGGTAAGAGTGTCACATTAATTCCTAGTGAGTGTGAGGTCCTCAAATGTAATTTATATCTCAATACTAAATTCAGAATAAATGCCAAGGATGCCTATGTAAATCCTAGTATTTTTCTCTTTTCACTAGAACTTTTTATCTGCAGAGTACCTTAAACCCATTGGAGAGGTATACAGACAATACATACATTTGAAAAGCATCAGAGTCCACTTTGATTTACGATTCACCATGCAATGCATACTTAAAAATCATCCTCAAAACTCAGGAAGAAAAGATGTACTGGTCTCAATTATCCAAATGTTTCAGGTTAATGTAGTTTCTCAGGGTGAAATGTCCAAATAATTTATGACAAAGTGGACTTCCTGACCTGAATTATACATAGAATTTGTTTCTCTAGAGCCACAGAGTGATAAGGTCAATTCTTCCATAATGAGGGTGTCGTGTTCCTGAAGAATGCTTGTGAAGGAAAGTTTGGTTTGCAAAAGCTCCTTGAGGGCAGGAAACGTGTCTACCAACTCTATTGTATTGTACTCTCCCACTTGCTTCGGTCAGGGCTCTGCAGACACTAAATGCTTAATAAATAATATTAATCGATTGACTGATTGATCATGGGGTAGTGGAAACAGTACAGGTCCGGGCTTCAGAAGACCCAAATTCCAGTACCAGCTCTGCCAGTGGTCCATGATGGGTAACTTTGGCAACCACTAAACCTCTACATGCCTCAGTTTCTTCAAGTGTAAAATAGGAATAGCAATAATAATAATAATAATGGCATTTATAAAGCACTCATTATGTGCAAAGCACTGTTCTAAACACTGGGGAGGTTACAAGGTGATCAGGTTGTCCCACAGGGGGCTCACAGTCTTAATCTTCATTTTACAGATGAGGTAACTGAGGCACAGAGAAGTGAAGTGACTTGCCCAAAGTCACACAGCTGACAATTGGCAGAGCTAGGATTTGAACCCATGACCTCTGACTCCAAAGCCTGTGCTCTTTCCACTGAGCCACACTGCTTCTGAAATCTCCTATGGAGAACACAGGATGACCCTCAGTTCTTGGAGTACCAAGAACCTTGCATGAAGGCATCGATTTGCATCATTTGCACTCTCAGGTCCCTGACCATCCTATGGCCCCTGGGACAAGAAGGACCACAAGGGAATTGTCAGGCAGAGGTGCAGCACAGAAGCAGCATGGCTCAGTAGAAAGAGCACAGGCTTGGGAGTCAGAAGTCATGGGTTCTAATTCCGGCTCCACCACATGTCTGCTGTGTTACCTTGGGCAACTTAACTTCTTAACTTCTCTGAGCCTCAGTGACCTCATCTGTAAAATGGGGATTAAGACTGTGAGCCCCACATGGGACAACCTGATCACCTTGTATCCTCCCCAGCACTTAAAACAGTGCTTCGCACATAGTAAGTGCTTAATATCATTATTATTATTATTATTATTAAGAACTGCGTGCAAGGTTTTTGTTTTGTTCCTGTTTTTTTATGTGCAAGGCCCACTTAGGACCAAGGTTATAATAATAATAATAATAATGGTGACATTTTAAAGTGCTTACTATTTGCCAGACACTGTACTAAGCACTTAGGTGGATACAGGTAAATCAAGTTGGACACAGCCCCTGTCCCATGTGGGGTTCACAGTCTCAATCCCCATTTGGCAGATGAGGGAACTGAGGCCCAAAGAAGTGCAGTGACTTGCCTAAGGTCACACAGCAGAAGCGGCGGAGCCGGGAATAGAGCCTATGCCCTTCGGACTCCCAGGCCTGTGCCCTATATAATGATGGCATTTATTAAGCGCTTACTATGTGCAAAGCACTGTTCTAAGCACTGGGGAGGTTACAAGGTGATCAGGTTGTCCCACGGGGGGCTCACAATCTTAATCCCCATTTTACAGATGAGGGAACTGAGGCCCAGAGAAGTGAAGTGACTTGCCCAAAGTCACACAGCTGACAAGTGGTGGAGTGGGGATATACTATATACTCCACTACTTCTACATGTGGTGTCGAGGCTGTGCCTTGAAGCTATGACCTGATGGCAGTTGCCCTGGGAGAAGCTGTTGCTACGCAGGTCAGCCAGCTAGCTCTTTTTCAAGATTTCTGCTGGATCTGTCCATCTCCTGGAATTCCTAGGGTGGTCCTTCAGTCGGAAACCTTCACTACTGGTAGGGCATCCCCAACTGGACCAAAATGTGTTTGATGCTCACATCCCCTGATTCCCAGAACAGTGCTCTCTCCACTGGACCAACAGTAAAGCTTAACTGGGCAGACTTAAATGCCTGTATTTCCTAAATTCACAGGGATGTTGTGGGAATAAAAATAGGATTAGTGCTGTGAGTGAGTGTACTTTGGGAATGAAAAGTATCATGCCAAGAACATGCTCACTGCTTTTTCTTCCAATATTATGTCATACCGAATATAGACAGGTGCTGGGTTCCTGTGTAGAAGTCCTCTAATTACACAATAAAATTATATTCAAAAAGCACAATGACATATTAGCTGAAATGAACTTCGTTGGCAATCTGTTGTAATGATTGTTGAACTTGTGTACTTCCCAAGCGCTTAGTACAGTGCTCTGCACACAGTAAGCACTCAATACAATTGATTGATTGATTGTATTTATTATTTCTGATGTACCAAGTGTCATGGTTTACGTGAGATAATCAGCTTGGACACAGTCCCTGTCCCACATAGGGTTCACAGGTTGAGGGAGAGGGTAATTTTATTCCCACTTTAGAAAATGAGAAAATTAAGGCCCAGGAAATTTAAGTGACTTACCCAAGGTCATGTAGCAGGTAAGTGGCAGAATCAGAACAAGAACCTTGGCTCTCTTTCCTAGAGACCGCACTGCCTCTCTTATTGTGATGCCATTACTGAGAATTAAAATACTACATTCTCCTCATAAGCTTTTCCTTGTCATTTTCTTGGCTGGTCATTGAGACTAAATGGGTTACAAACACTGAGCTGATCAGCGAGGTAAACTTTAAACGTACATAAAACCTCTGTCTGGAGGATGAGGGGTGACAAATAGTGACTTTGGAAAAGGAAGCACCTTTCATGATTGGTCAAAGGGAAGGCTGCCCTGGGCCACTGCAACTGTCAGGAACTCTCACTAAGACCACCTTGATAAGGGCTGCTATTCTGGTCTAAAGATCAATCAGTCAATCAATCAATCATCATCATCATCATCATCAATCATATTTATTGAGCGCTTACTGTGTGCAGAGCACTGTATTAAGCACTTGGGAAGTACAAATTGGCAACATATAGAGACAGTCCCTACCCAACAGTGGGCTCACAGTCTAGAAGGGGGAGACAGAGAACAAAACCAAACATATTAACAAAATAAAATAAATAGAATAGATATAAGTAAAATAAATAAATAAATAAATAGAGTAATAAATATGTACAAACATATATACATATATACAGGTGCTGTGGGGAAGGGAAGGACGTAAGATGGGGGGATGGAGAGGGGGATGAGGGGGGGAGGGGGAGAGTCCTAGTGTTCTACCTGATTAGCTTATATCTTTCCCAAGTGCTCAGTACAGTGCCAGGCACTTAGTAAGCACTTAACAGAAGAAGCAGAAGCATGGCTTAGTGGCAAGAACATGGGCTTGGAGTCAGAGGACATGGATTCTAATCCCAGCTCTGCCAGTTGTCTGCTGTGTGACCTTGGGCTAGCCACTTCACTTCTCTGTGCCTCAGTTCCCTCATCTGTAAAATGGGGATGAAGACTATGAGCGCCACGGGGGACAACCTGATTATCTTGTATGTACTCCAACACCTAGAACAGAACTTGACAGATAGTAAGCACATAACAAATACCATCATCACTATTATTATTAACAAATACCATAAATCAATCATTCAATCAATCCTATTAGTTTCATGGAGGGACACTGCATACTGTGGCAGGGAGAGTGGACTCAGTATGTTTCAGGGAGAGCAGTAGGGGAGACTGTTGGTCTTAAAGGGGGTGGGCCAGTGAAGTAGTATTATACTTCCTACAGCCCACCAAAGACTGAATATGGTTATGACTAAATGCTATCACAAAGCTTTCCCTAGAAACCAGGAGAGTGTCCAGTGAAAAACAGCTAATGGGATAGAAGTCAGTAATGGGATAGGATTTACTATATCCTGTTTCTCCATCTGTTTGGTTTTCAAGTCATGCTAAGGTGTTGTAGCCCTCCTGACATGAAATGGAGAATAGGTAGGTACCTAGTCAGTGTGATCAACATAGATGCCTGAACAAACTTATTTCAGGTCCAAAAGTAGACTTGGGACAAGGAATGGTTGGACTGCCAAGATTAGTAAAATTTGGATGGTAATGAGCTGTCCTATTTCTCCTTCATTTTGAGCTGGGTTTATAACTAGGCCCAAAACAATGCCTGTGTCCTAGTCTCAAAAAACAAGGAACTACAGACAGAAGGGTAGGTGGATAGGAACATTCAGTAGTGAAATTGGGCCATGGGGTTGTGGCCCAGGCACATTTTCCAGGGCCAAGAGAATATTAAAAAACTCTCCCAAAGCCTGCCCTGTAGCCAAGAATTCTCCCACAGATGCTGCTGCTGCTCTGAGTCCAAAAGTCACACTGAAGCCATTATACTGAGTCACACTGGAATCAATTATGGATCTAAATAATGTATTGATTTGACCTATTGTCTGTTTTGCAGTTTCTCATTTTAACCTGGTGTTCTTTAATGAAGGGCTTAATCAAGCCCATAAGTCTCACTGAGAAACTTCCACCATCTGAGGGAAATCTAAGGAAAAGAAGAGTGTGGTAGCACCTTGTGTATGTACACGTATACATATAGCCTTTCTTTAAAGGAACTTCAAAACTTATATATATATATATATATATACATATATATATGCTATCTTGTTCATTTACCCAGTTGGTCTTTTTAATTTTTAAAATGTACAAAGTCAGCACCATGTTAACAGGAGAGTGAGAGAGGCAAGGAACAGCCTATTTTCAGAGAGGCCCTCTTTGAGGCCCTCTGAGATAACCAAGAAACAGTGATGTCAAATGGAAAGAGCACAGCATTGGGAGTCAGAAGACCTAGGTTCTCATCCTGGCTCTGCCACTTGTCTGCTGTGTAACCTTGGACAACTCACTTAACTTCTCTGTGCCTCAGCTTCCTCATCTGTAAAATGGGGATTAAATCCTACTCCCTCCCACCTAGACTATGAGCCCCATGCGGGACAGGGACTGTGTCCAAACTGATAATCCTGTATCTATCCCAGTGCTTAGAACACTGCTTGGGACATAGTAAGAGCTTAACAAATGTGATAACAATAATAATAATTATCAGTGATGCCCAGAAACTCAAGGGCAGACCTAGCTACAGGAAGAGAGAGCCGGATACTATAGGGCTATAAGAAAATATTTTCTTCTAAAAAGTCCCCAGATGACATCAGAGTCCAACTGCCTGGCCAAGGAGTGAGGAGGAAAATAGTTTCTTAATAACATGCTACAGCAATAGCTTCAATGGAACAGCCTGATGTGCTTCTACCTCCACTTTACAATTGTGGCCCTTTAAATTCCTACCTTCTATCAATTACCGCATAAATTTGACTCAGGGCCTCCAATAGATTTAATTTCTTGACCGCCGGCTTGTGAATCACTGAAGTGAATTGAGGCAAAATTAAATCCCACATAGGATAGGCAGTCACCCAGTTTTATAATGGAGGTAGACAGGGAAATAGAAAACAGAATCAAAAAGACCAGCACATCCTTGGGGAGATAGTCAAACAGAAAATGGGGATAGCATGGTATTAGGATCCAGACCAGACTAAAAGGTCAACAGAGCTGAAAGGGCTGTCAGACCAGGACAATACACAGATACCACATCTGGTTCCTTGAGCAGTTCCACCAGTGTCACTTACAGACCATACTCAGTATCAAATAGCAAGATCAGAGATCATGAACAATGAAGTTCTGGGACATCATCAATCTCCTAGAGTTGAAACTGTTGTTCTCCTTAACACACAGGCTGGATGACACATGTGAGGAGAATGAGGGACAGCAAGAAACCTAAACATCCACTGTATGGAGAGCTGACATTGGGAAACCAAAATCAAGGAGGGCAGAAGAAGTATTTTGAGGAATCGGTAAACAAACCTCAGACAATGCTGCATCATAGACGGAATTAGCAGTCAATTAGTGAGGATTGACCTGCCTGGTCCGCTGCTAAAAAGAAGGGAGTGGCTGACTCTGAGCAAAAGCTTTGAACAGAACAAGACAAGGAGGCAAAAAAAGAAAAGTGTCAAGTGTCACAGACATTAAGTACAACAACACAAGCAACATGAGAAGCAGAGTGAAATAGTGGAAAGAGCATGGGCCTGAGAGTGAGAGGACCTGGGTTCTAATCCTGCCTCTGCCACATGCCTGCTGTGTGACCTTGGGCAAGTCGCTTAACTTCTCTGTGCCTCAATTATCCCATCTCTAAAATGGGGGTTATATCCTACTCCCTCCTACTTGGACTCTGAGTCCCATGTGGGCAGTGAATGCGTCCAACCTGACTAACCTGTATCTACCCAGCACTTAGAACAGTACTTGGCACATAGTAAGCACTTAATAAGTGCCATGATCATCACCTTCATCACAACATCTTGGTGAGCCAAGGGTGGCTGGGACCGTGGATCTTGCATAGGCCTTTTTGGTCACCCACATAGTCATAGGAGAAATTCCCTATCATTAGTGCCTTTGCTAAAAATAAACAGCAACCATATATACTAGAGGAGCAGTGTGGTCTAATGGAAAGATCATGCATCTGGGAGTCAGAGGACCTGAGTTCTAATCCAAGATCCACCACCTGCCTGCTTTGTGATCTTGGGTAAGTCACCTTTTTTATAATATTTGTTTAGTGCTTACTATGTGTAGGCACTATACTAAGCACTGAGGTAGGTACAAGCTAGTCAGGTTTGGAAACGGTCCCTGATTCACATGGTACTCAAATTTTACATTTTACATATGAGGTAATGAAGGCACCGAGAAGTTAAGTGACTTACCCAAGGTCACAGAGCAGGGAAGTGGTGGAGCCGGGTAATGGGGAATCAATACCTGTTCTCCCTCTTATTTAGACTGTAAGCCACATGTGGAATAGGGACCTTGTCCAACCCGATTAACTTGTACCTATTCCAGCACTTGGAACAGTGCTTAACAAGTAATAAGCACTTAACAAATACCATAGTTATAAGGAAAGCTCAGTTTTCTGCTATATTGGCCCATGGCTGATACAGTTAAAGCACCAGGAGTCTTTATGTTCCTCATTTTTATTTTCCTCCCATAGTTCAAACCTGGCACCTGCATTCAAAAGGAACTGAAAGAGAAATGGAAAAGTTCTGGAGTAAGTGGGTGAGCAGGTCTCTTTTTCACTGTATTTATTAAGTGCTTGACAGATGGCAAGCATCATACTAAGTGCGGGGTAGATACAAGCTAATCAGATTGGATGTAGCCCATGTCCCACATGGGGTTCAGAGCTTTAATCCCCATTTTACAGATGAGGTAACTGAGTCATAGAGACATTAAATGACTTGCCCAAAGTCACCCAGCAGATAAATGGCAGAGGCAGAATTAGAACTCAGGTCCTTCTGACTCTCAGTCCCTTGTTTTTCCACTACGCCATGCTGGTTCTCTAGGGAAGTACGCAAGGTTAGGGCGAGTCAGCATACTTCTAGAAGAGCACACTTCTAGAAGATGTGCATATGACGTCATGATATCATACTATATAGTCAACATAATTGTACAATGTCACATGGCTCTCCAATTCTATGTGGCATCAGTGACCACATTAGAGCCGCACAACTCAGTTTACCTGGAGATTCACTCAGTTCCCCAGGCAATGTGAACAAGCCCCATGGCCCAGGGCCTAAGCCACTCCCTCAGCACATCCTCTAACCCCTGCACTCTGGCTTGTGAACCAGAGGAAATGCTTTTTGTGGTGGCCATTGCTGCCAATGCAGATTAATGACCCAATGAATGTGCGGGTCAGTCTGCAATGAATAAGTACAGTGCACCATGGGACTGTAGTAGGCCCCTCTGGAGTTAACTACACTGAGGGGCACCCTCCATTCTCCATCCATAGAGTCACCACAAAGTAAGGGATAGACTCTAATGGAATCAACCCTTTCTTCAAAACACTCCTCTAAGAAACCTCCTCTGATATTGTATCACTCAATTCCAATCCCTCCGGTAACTTTAATTTGCTCGTAGCATTTATGCATCTCTTCCTATGTGTAGCTAGCCTTGGGGTTGCTGTATTTGTATGTGTTCTTATGGTTTACATTTAGGGGGATCCTTTTTTTAATTGGCATTTTTATTAAGCGCTTACTATGTGCAAAGCACTGTTCTAAGTGCTGGGAGGGGATACAAGATGATCAGGTTGTCCCATGGGGGGCTCACAGTCTTAACTCCCATTTTACAGATGAGGGTACTGAGGCACAGAGAAGTTAAGTGACTTGCCCAAAGTCACACAGCTGACAATTGGCGGAGCCGGGATTCGAACCCATGACCTCTGACTCCAAATCCCTTGCTCTTTCCACTGAGCCACACTGCTTCTCTTGTGTCTGTATATTTGTCCCATTTTCCCCATTAGATTGGAAGCTCTGACACTCCCCAAATTAATAGTGCAGTGTTCAATATGAATATTCCTGACTGCCTGGACCCAATTTCAGTTCCAATCAGTAGGAAATCAAATATCTGGCTTCTGAACAGTTCCAAGCTTTCAATGATTTGTCATCTCTGGTTTCATTATGGGAGAAAAATGTCCAACTTTTTTTCATAAAGAAGGGATTGAGGAAATTGAAAACCATATACGGGCCAGAAAAGTATGTCAAGTACTGATCCTTCATTGCACTTACCATTATACAAACAAAACAACAACAACAAAAGAAACATTCAATTACAACTGGAAAAGTTAAAAAAATAAAATATGGTCTAATCCTTTTGGCACAATATGAAAAAGAAGAAAAAAAACATAGTGGTTATGTGCTTTCATCATAAGCAAAGTAATGGGTTTTCTTAAAAATGCCATAAGGCTCTTCCTTTTAAAGCTTATATATTAACATTATAAACTATTGAGTAAATAATGCATGTTTCCAATTCAGTTATAAATGTTCATTCGCCCACTACAACAGCTCAAAAGTGTCAAGGAAATATGATGCATTTTAATAAAACAAATATTTAACCAAATACAGTTTTAAAAAACCCATAATAACATTTTCCAGAGGACGAGAAAAGAAAATACATTAAGAAAGAAACATCATATGTGTGTGCAGCAGACCATGACTTTAAAAGACAAATGCTATACGCAGGAAATATTATAAGTGAGGTAATTGCATAGGAGTTTCACCATATGTAGTCATGTAAGTGAAGCAATCCTCATCTCTGAATAAAAAAAAGCACAGATGGAATTCTATATATGGTCACTCATAGTATGTATACTGTCTCTGGGTATGTTTGTGTGTGTGTACACATGGGTGTACTTATGTGTTTTGCAGACACTTTAAAACTGTCAAATTCACAATAGAGTTATATTCTTGTACCTAGTCAATGACTTTGGCAAGATACTAGAAGATTTCAAATTACAGTTAATTTCTTGCTTATTTCTCAGGGAGCAGAATCTTGAGTTTGCCCATTTTTTTTTCTAACTGGCAGTAAAGGTGGAAGAGGCTGAAGGAACCAGGCAAAGGCACAGACAATTCTAAGCAAAAGACAGTCTCAAAAAGACTCAAGGAAAACCTTCCACTCTATATTCCACTCTATAGTTGAGAAGCAGTGTGGCTTAGTGGCAAGAGCACGGGCTTGGGAGTCAGAGGTCATGGGTTCTAATCCTGGCTCCGCCACTTGTCAGCTGTGTGACTTTGGGCAAGTCACTTAACTTCTCTGTGCCTCAGTTACCTCATCTGTAAAATGGGGATAAAGACTGTGAACCCCACGTGGGACAACCTGATTACCTTGTATCTACCCCAGCGCTTAGAACAGTGCTTGGCACATAGTAAGCACTTAACAAATGCCATCATCATCATATTTTCTTCAATTCCACTTATCTCTCATTCACCCCAATCCCCAAACCCCAACTCCTCAAATTTCCACTGTCACCTCCCATGGGTACATATTGTCTGATTCCTTAGAATTGAGGCACCGTAGGGAAAATCTGACATGAAGGTATGAAAGAATGTTGCAGGTTGGGGATTAAGTGTTGTGAGATACATATGATATGTTTTTCACCAAGGAAATAGTGCTATTATGCTTCTACACTTCCCTGAACTGTTCCTCTTCCCTCCCTCTGCCACAGGAGGAAAATAGGACTCCTCCTCTGGAAAGAGAGCTAAACTACACAAAACAAAGCAGAAGGGGGAGTTGGCCATTCTCTGGTTAATTTGATTTGTGCAGATAGCTCATCAGGAGAAGACAGTTTCCTCAAATGCATGGGATTTGAGTTTCTTAGCCTAAGTAAAATAAAAATAACTTGAATTTATATGTTTTCTTTTTTCCCCAAGCCAAAACATATCACAATTAACTCATTTTGTCCTCGAAACAGGCATGTGAAGCACAGAGAATTAGAATTTTTTCATAATACTGTCAATAAATGGTATTTATTGAGGATCTATGGGTCAGTTTCCATGGAGTGAAGGGGACAGAAGTCACATTGCAGGGAGTCAAGGAGACAATTACAGGAGAGGAAGTGGAGATAGTCAATGTAGACGACTCCCTCAGGAAGTCTGGACAAATAGTTGGAGGGAGATTGGGTGATATATAAGACATACACATATATGCCAAGCAGTTTTGAGTATACTGCTGCTTAGGTGGTACAGAACTGCCTAGGAGGCTGTTGGGAAGGGGGTGATATAGTTTGCCACTCAGTCAGTCATATTTATTGAGCGCTTACTACATACAGAGCATTGTACTAAGTGCTGGGGAGATTACAATATAACAAATACATTCCCAGACATTAGTACAAATAGATAAATTGCAGATATGTGCAAATATGCTGTGGGGCTGGGAGGGGGCATGAATAAAGGACACAGAAGGGTGACACAGAAGGAGGGAGAGTTGGGAAGACTAGAGATGGCACATGAGGGAAAAGAGGCGCCTAGAAATGAAGTGATTTGGCTTTGGTCATGCAGCAAGCCTGCAGCCTGGGTCTATATAATCTATGTTTCCTGACACTCAGCATTACGTCTTTCAGTTGGGAAGCAGCATAGCTTAGTGGACAGAGCACGGGCCTGGGTGTCAGAAGGACCTGCAACTTACCTGCTGTGTGACCTTGGGCAAATCACTTAAATTCTCTGTGCCTCAGTTTCCTCATCTGTCAAATAGGGATTAAGACTGTGAGTTCCATGTAGACCAGGGACTGTGTCTAACCCAACTATTTTGTATCTACCCTAGTGCTTAGTACAGTGCCTGGAACATAGTAAGCCCTTTAAAAATACCACAGTTATCATTAGTAGTATTGTAAGAAGTCATTCTTGAACCAAACTGGCTTTGATCAAATTTCAACTATTTTATTGAGAACAGGCTCTTAAAAAAAGAAGAGAAACTTAAACTTTTGCTCACTGAAATGAGAAAAAGGTTGAGTGGAATATTAATTACAATGTGAATACACTCTAGTAAATTCTTTCCAAAAGCAACTCAAAAAACAATAGGTTATAGATGAGAAGTGCTTTGAGTACAATGTGTGTGGATGATTCTATTTCCTAGTTCAAACTATGATTTAAGTGTGATAGATTCATTGTTAAAGTCGGTGATAATATAACATTGTTGAGTCCTTGGTTTGTGTTTACCCCATGAAAACAGGCATAGTTGGTTTGATATAGGAACGGATCACAGCCATCTTAACTCCCTTGTTTCAAACCAGAGTGCAAAATTCAAATCAATTACTCATAAACACTTGCGATAAGATTAATTTAATTTTTTTTCTTAAACAAAGAGGGTAAATTAAAAGAATCAGCTTATTCCTTCCTATTCTGTAGTGACAAGATTAAAAATTAAATTTATACATATTTCATTCCTACATAATAAAGCCTTTTTGCAAAAAGAAAAAAATACCACAGTTCATCTAATTAAATCAAAGAAAATTGCCTACAGCGATGTTACAGTATTACAATTAGACGTCTGCCAAAACCAGCCGTTTGAATTCTTAAACACCACTCCAGTCTTAAACACAAAACATGTTTCTCAGCTTTTTGGTGACATCACTGAAATATTGTTTTCTTCTTCTCATATGTAAGTGTGGAGGTTCCTTTCTACATTTTTAACTGGTTGCTGAAGAGAGAAAACAAACTTTTCTTCCCACACTCAATGTTCAAGTTCACCCAGACCAAATGATGAGGAGCCTTTAGGCCATTATCCAGATGATTAAAACCAAACCCTCTGCTGGAGGTGGAAAAAGAGGAGTGTGAGATTAAATTACCTACTGCTCAACGAGCTCTCCTCCACCCTAGTCAGATTATCTGAATACTCGATCAACTCCCCACTCAATTTGAGTTGCAACATGAATTCCTACACTTTTCTGTCTTTTCAGAGACCTTCTTGAGCTTTCAAATCTTACATGAAACTCCACCTTTCCCTCTTCCTATTCTCCAGACATGCCAGTGAGAAACTGAGATGGAGAGAGTTATAATCAATCAATCAATCATATTTATTGAGCACTTAATGTGTGCAGAGCACTGTACTAAGCGCTTGGGAAGTACAAATTGGCAACATATAAAGTCCCTACCCAACAGTGGGCTCACAGTCTAAAAGTCTATAAGAAGCCATGAAGGAATATGATTTTATGTGAGGGAAATTAATTCCCCTCACTCAGAGGTGGATTGGATCTGTGTTGACTTGTCCCATCCAAGACATTCAGCCCCTTAATGATGATGATGATAATGATAATAATATAATGATAATGATGACAATAACAATAATAATTTTGTTTTTCATTAAGAGCTTACTCTGAGCAAGTACTGTACCAAATGCTGGGGTAGATACAAGTTAATCAGGTCAGACACAATCACTGGTCCACATACAGCTCACAATCTAATTAGGAAGGAGAATATTGAAAGCTCATTTTCAGATGAGGAAATTGAGGCACAGATAGGTTAATAGACTTTTATGCTAGGTCATAGAGCAGGCCAATGGCAGAACAAGGATTAGAACCCAAGTTCTCTAACTTCCAGGTTCATACTCTCTCTACTAGGCCATCCTGCTTCTCTGGGTAGAGTTTAGGTTTGGGGTGGGGAGAGCTGGAACAGGAATCTATGTGATGATTCTTTATGGTATATTATTCATACCATTTGAAGTGCTCATAACTAGGACTTTCCTCTAACTTTCATCTGGCTCAGAGCATGGCTGGGGGTGGCAACAGGAATATTCTTTGATGATTGGCAACTCAAGAGGCCTGTGCTTTTTGAAATAAAAGTCACTAGCCAAAAACCAATTGACCAAGAGTCAGTATCCAAGCAATACAAGGTCCCCTGCTTTTACACTCTTCTTTTTTTAATACTCTTTCACCATAACACTATTGGATTTTAATACCCTATATATCTAACAGCACTGCTTCTGATTTTGAAATTCATGCCATTAAACACATACTTTCCCTCCTATTAGCTTTTAAAGAACTTTAGTTAGAAGAGAGAGATTTAGGTCCCATTTCAGCAGATATTTACTCTCTATTAGTATTAGAAAATGACAGATTTCTCCTTTGTTTACCAAGGTGCCTCTTTGTTGAATAGGAGGTGAAAGATGACACTTTAAAAATTATTTTCATTTGAACATATAAAAAATGATTAAAAATATTTTATTACCGGGGAATGCTTTTTTATCACGTATGTGGTCTAATTTGTAATGTGTTTTGCCACAGTTCTTCAATAATACTAACATAGCTATGCATTTAGTGCTCAACTGTACTAAGTGTTGCAATGGATGCAGGATAATCAGATAAGATGCAGTCCTTGTCCCACATGGAACTCATAATCTAAAAGGAGGAAGAAGAGGTACTTCATCTCTAATAGATTAGCTGAAGGAAGTGAGACACAGAGAAGTGAATTGACCTGCCCAAGGTCACACAGCAAGAATGCATCTGAGCCGGGATCAGAACCCAGATCCCCAGACCCATGTTCTTTCAACTACTCCTTGGATCTTGGGAAAATCTGTCTCCACCCCTCCCTAGGCTATAAACTCAATGTGGACAGGGAATGTGCACTCTCCCAAGTGCTTAGTACAGTGCCCTGCACACAGTAAGTGCTTAATAAATACCATTGAATGAATGAATGAAAGTATTATTTCCTCTAGCAAACTATTTTTCCTGGAATGCATAGGCTAAGCATTGACTCACTCTGATAACTGAACAAACCAGAGTGTTCACAGTACCTGAGGTCTGGCTGAGGGGTTTGGGGAATACAGGAAGAAGGAACTGAAAGTAAGATAAACTGAAGATTCACTTTTTTTTTTCTGGTCTGTTCTACAGACATAAAGGCATTGTCAATTGTTTCACATAAATTCCAGACCCACTACAGGGCTGAAGTAAATCCCAAGTGAAATGGCTTTAGCATCCTCTGAATTCTGACCAATGGTCTTTGAAGGTTGTTATTGCATTGACAGAAACAGATAAAGAAAGCCATCTCTGCCCTCTAGCTGGCCTGTCAGGTTCATTTCATAAAATCTAAACTGACAGAAGTTCAGACATAAAAAAACCTCGAAGCATTTGATTTGGCCTTACAAATAAAAGAACATACCATTTAGTGTTTTCCAATTTGCATTTAATCACTATATTATAGTGAGCTAGCTTTCATTTTAAAAAAAAGTTCTCAGATTTCTTCTACCATGAATTTTAGCAGAAAATCAGGGTTCGGCTGGTTGGATTCAGCTAGCTTTCTCTAGCATACTATGGCTTTGGTCTTCATTTTGATCTCTCCCCTACAAATCACAAATTTTGATTTCCAAGTCTAAACTTGCAGAATTTGAAACGCAGTTTTGTCTAATCTTCCAAATACATAGTACAACTATTTTGCTTAGTCATTGCTCAGTAGATACTATTACCGCTACTGCTACTATTACTACTAATGTCCCCAGGCTTCTCAAACATTTTACAGACATGTGTGGGGCTAACACCACTGGTAAGTTTACAAAGCAAGTTTGAAGTCAGCAAAACCCCAGGGAGATATTTCAATCAAGGGCTACATGATGAGACCAATTCAACGGTTCCTCTTTATACCCGAATGTTTCAGGCTTACTGCAAGGGGGCCTGCACCAAATGAAGAATCAAGATCAGGGTGGTTAGCAACCTTTTTCGTAGAAACACATGTTCTACCCGGCTTCATGGTAGATATGAGACAGATGTTCTGTGTTTGTGCACTAATCTTCTCCCATTCTCTATCTAATCAGGATTGTTTTTCAGGAAGAAACTACATAGATGAAGTCTCCGAGCAGAACATACAGAGCCTGATTTGGGTTATTCTGGATTAGGAAGCAGCGGCGTTCCGCCAGTCAATCGAAGCCCTTGTTTAAAGGGCTCTGTCAGACACAATCTTCTTTGTTTCCCATTTTCCCTTGCTGCTACTGTCTCACGTGGGGCTGCCTGCACAGAGAATGCCCTGGGGTTCTGTACTCAGATTTCAAAAGCAAACGGAGCCCAGATACTCTCGGAAGGAGACACGCTAGACTCTTCTGATACAAAGTGGCTAGACTCTTCTGATACAAAGTGGCGCAGGCTGCTGGAGATGCTGTTTCTGAACCTGGTCAGGTTTTTTGTTATTGTTGTTGCTTTTTTTTTCCCATCAAACCTCACTTGAAGACAAAGGGTACAGGGACATCGGGCACAGACATCATTCTTGTTACACTGCGGCTTACTAACAGCCATGTGGGCAATTGGAAAATCACCATATGGACAACAGTAAGCAAGATTTTCATTATTAAGACCCAAAGGATACAATTCATACAATCATTTCCCCAAACTAAACAACTCAGCATATTCACTGGGGACTAAATTGCGAGAAAGAAAGGGGAAGAGTTTGGGAAATCAGGTGAAGGTAGAGAATAAAAGCACCTATTCAAACATTGGTTGATTTTACAGAAACTAGCAGGATGAAATTAGCATGGCAGGAGCCTCTAAATGAGGAGAAATTCAAGATCCATCTTTTCATCTGGCCCTCTTTGGAGAAGTGACACCTTGTAACTTCCCTGGCTTGTCACAGATCATTTTTGATTTATTCAGAGTAGTAGTATTTATTGAGCACCCACAGTGTGCTGTACTAGCCACTTGGGAAGTATAGAATAAGTAACGACATGAGAAGCAGCATGGCTTAGTGGAAAGAGCATGGGCTTGGGAGTCCGAGGATGTGAGTTCTAATCCTGCCTCCACCACTCATCTGCTGTGTGGCCTTGGGCAAGTCACTTAACTTCTCTGTGCCTCAGTTACCTCATCCATAAAATGGGGATTAAAAGTGTGAGTCTCAGGTGGGACAACCTGATTTCCCTGTATCTACCCCAGTGCTTAGAATAGTGCTTGGCACATAGTGAGTGCTTAACAAATACTATTATTATTATTATTATTATTATTATTATTATCATTATTATTATTATTATCGTTATTATTACTTTGTTCTCAAGGAGCCTACATTCTAGTTTGTTTGTCTCACAAATAGGCTACTTCTTTAGTTACCGAGGATTATACTGACATCTGTTCCCCAACAACCTGGGAGTTAGGAGATGACTTAATTCATGGAGGTAGCCATGCGGATTTTGAAATTCACAATTAATATGAGGAGCTCTTCCATGAAGCCAGCATTGCATAATTCAAGTTAGGAGAAGCAACTTGGCTCAGTGCTCAGGCCTGGGATCAGGGTTATAATCCTGGATCTGGCAATTCCTTGCTGTATGACCTTAGGGAAGTCACTTAACCTCTCTGAACTTCAGTTTCCTCATCTATAAAATGGGGATTAAATAATAATGATGGCATTTGTTAAGCGCTTACTATGTGCAAAGCACTGTTCTAAACATTGGGATAGATACAAGGTGATCAGTTCGTCCCACGTGGGGCTCACAGTCTTAATCCCCATTTTCCAGATGAGGGAACTGAGGCACAGGGAAGTTAAGTGACCTGCCCAAAGTCACACAGCTGATAAGCGGTGGAGATGGGATTAGAACCCATGACCTCTGACTCCCAAGCCCATCCTCTTTCCACTGAGCCACATATACCTATGCCTGCTCTCCCTCCAACTTAGACTGTGTGCCCCATGTGGGACAGGGACTCTGTCTGTACTGATTAACGTGTACCTACCCAGGGCATAGACAGTTTTTGGCACAGAGTAAGCACATACCAAGCACCATAATTATTATTATTAATAATTATTATAATTATCTGTCATAGTTTTAAAGGGGAAAGTAAGAGCTCACACCATGGGAGCGATGACTCAGAAGTTAAAAGGTCAGAGTGAATTGTGACTGACTTCCAATCAATCAGTCAATTCACCAATCAGTGGTATTTTAATGGACACCTAGTTAGAGCAAAACTCTGTAGGAGATGTTTAGGAATATACTACAAAGACAAAGGCATGGTCCCTGTCTCCAGGAGCTTACTAGGTTTGCTTGGGGGAGAAAGACAGGCAAATTCTATATAAATTCCAACCAGTAGTAGCAAAAGAGAAAGGCAAAATAGATAAATAAATGTGACTAGCTACATCTATATGTATATAGAAAAGTGCTGAGCTCCATGTTGGAGAGCGATTGTATCTGATTATATCGTATCCAACACAGCACTCAGCACAGTACTTGGCACTTAGTAGGGTTTTACAAGTAGTACCGTTCTAATAATGATGGCATTTGTTATCATTGTTATTATCGGGCCTGGGAGTCGGAGGACCTGTGTTCTAATCAAGGCCCTGCTGTGTGTCTGCTGTGTTGCTGCCTGACCTTGGACAAGTCACTTCACTCTGGTCCTCAGTTCCCTCAACTGCAAAATCAAGATTCAATACCATTGTCCCTTCTACTTAGAATGTGAGCCCCATGTGGAACCTGACTAAATTGTATCTAGCCCAGTGCTTAGTACAGTGCTTGACACATAGTAAGTGCTTAATAAATACCACAATTATTATTATTGTTGTTGTTAATAAAGACTTAAGAGCTAAGAGTGATTCTTGGGTTGATGCAACTTGGGTTGGTGAGGAATATCATGGACAGTGTTCCTCTCTGTGGTGGGATTTTAGGTGGGCTTTGAAGATAGGAAGAGCTTCAGCACAACAGATTTGAAGTGGGTAGGTAGTCTTAGGCAGAGACAATAGCATGAACAAGAAGGCAGATTTAGGAGGGTTGACAGTGAAGTACAATGAGAAGTTGAGTTTCCAGCAGGTAAAGGTCTCTGGTTGGGATTTTTAAAGTAGGAATAGCTTCCAATATTCCACCTTTAGTCTCCCTGCTGCCCATGTTCCATCTGCTCTCTGTGGCAGCCCATAGAGGGGGTAGGATGTAAAGAATATCTCCTGTCAGAATTTTTTTATGGAACTTTTAAGTGGATTTCCAGTTGCTATAACTTGGAAACATGGTTAACATCCTTTCTATGTCTCTCCGTCTCTGTGTCTCTCTCACTTTCTCTCTCTCTGTTCCTGTATCACTTTCCCCCTCCCTCTTTTTCTGTCTTTTTCAGTCTATCTCCAGGACCCAGGAAGTCCAGTGACAAGAAGAAAAGTATAGGTTTCAGCAACTAGTGTGCAGTCTGGAGTTGTCACAGAAATTCTTGATATGTCTCTACAGGTACTGAAAGAGAGAATGAAAGATTATAGCACAAATTCATGTTCCCACCAATCTAGATGTAGATGGAAGCTTCTGAACATTGGTATAAATGGGAAGAACAAGGCCAATTTCAGTCATGAAGAGAGAAAGAAGCACAAGAATTGAAAAAGTATTCCCCAGTCCTGGCTTAGATGAATCTCCACCTCACCATTTCCAATAGGAGTTAACATGGTGTGTTGTTTTTCTCTCACTAATTCTTCACATGATTTAGGAACAAGGATTTGAGTGGGTAACTAATGCAGAGAATCTAAATTTTCTATCTGAAAAATGAACATTCAGAATACCTGCATCAGTTTTGATCGCTTACGGATTTTAGAAGAAAAAAGAGGACAAATATCACCTTTGATTTGACACTGGATTCAAAATAATCTCTCCCATAGTCATTATTTTCACTAAACGGCAATTTCTATAACCTCACTGAGCAGATTCAAAGACTAGGAGGAATTGGACAAGACTCCTTCCACAAAGCTCTAACTAGCAAGCTGGCCTCCCCAAAACCCACTTTTAGTTCATCTGAGGTACTGTGGAGGTAGAATCAAATATAGCACCAGTTCCCACAAACCTCTCTGCCTTCACTGACATTGTAAGTTCGTAGTGAGTCAGGAATATGTCTACTAACTCTGTTATACAGTCTCTACATTGTAAACTAGTTGTGAGCAGGGAACACATCTACCAACTCTGAGCCCCCTCCTTCCTTTCCCACTCCTCCCCCTCCCCATCTCCCCTGCCTTACCTCCTTCCCCTCCCCACAGCATCTGTATATATGTTTGTACATATTTATTACTCTATTTATTTTACTTGTACATATTTACTATTCTATTTATTTTATTTTGTTAATATGTTTTGTTTTGTTGTCTGTCTTCCCCTTCTAGACTATGAGCCCGCGGTTGGGTAGGGACCGTCTCTATATGTTGCCAACTTGTACTTCCCAAGTGCTTAGTACAGTGCTTTGCACACAGTAGGCGCTCAATAAATACGATTAAATGAACGAATGAACTGTTTTGCTATACGTTTCCGAGTGCTTAGTACAGTGCTCTGCACACAGTAAGTGCTCAATAAATACCACTGACTGATTGATTGTAGCAAGTTTATTTCCTTTGATATAGAAGGAACAGAGAAGGGAAACCAGGATGATCAAGAGGAATAAAGCATATTCTGAATAACGATAGACTGATAAAATGCTGGCTCTTCAGTTTAGAAAGATGAAAACTGAAAGCAGTCATGATTGAAATCTAAATTACATCTGGACTTAACTTTGTTCTTTACAGCTGTCTTGGTCAAAAGTCAATGCTAGATGCATGCAGAAATTACCTATGCTTCTAGCAAGTGGCCATTCCTGTCTCACAAGACAAAGATCTCAAATGATGGAGGAAATGAACATTGAAAGAGAATATTGAGTTCAGTCCAGTTTTGTACATTCCACTTTTCACTACAGAATGTAATTTTAAGTTCTTAGTGTTTGGATAATTCATAGACTGGGACCCCTAACTAACCCCTACCTGCCTCTCTCCATCCCCACAGGAAGGGAAAAAATCAGCCACGCAGTGGAATACCCCCATGACATTTACAACTTGGAAGAACTGCCTCTCTGGCTGTCATTGTGGCTATTACTGTTGGAAGGAGGCTCAAGAACCTCCAAAATATGGTCTGCCACAACACCCCATGACATTTGTTTTCTTTCATTTTATGTGTTTATCCCTGACCTCATCTTTTACGTTGCTTTTATGTTCTTGTTTTAGTTTTTCTTCAGGTGTCTGTCACCAGTTACCCTTTCCCTTTCATTTCCAGCCTTAGATCATGAGCCCTTTAAGATGAGGGGCCTTGTTTAATTCTCCAGCCATGTAATCTTTCCCTGGACTTAGTACAGTGCTATTCAGCCAGTAAACACTTAATGAATGCTATTACTACTTCTGCTGCTACTACTAATACTACTACTACTACCTGCTGCTCAGAAGTAGGAGACAAGCTTTCAGGTCACAGTGCATGCAATAACTTATCTGGACAAAGATCATGCACATGATTTTTCTCTTTTCTTTGGTAATAAGGTTCACAGTTACTTCCTGGGAGTTATTGTGAATAACTAGCATCTTGAGAAGAGACACACCACAATGCCAGACATATTGATCTTTTCCATTAGGATAAGTGTTTTGAGAACAGAGATGCATTTTATCACTGTCCAAGGGACTGACCGGACCAAAGCCAAATTTTCGACAGCCTAGAGTTTTCCAACAGCCTCAGACTATGCCAGGAGTAATGTTTATCCACACACAATTCCACTGTTTCAAAGCCTTATATTGGTTGCCAATTAAATCTTCTATCACATATAAAATTGCCATGTTGACCTGTAAGGTGATACATAATATCAGTCTTGTCTTTACTGGAGATCTTCCAGTTAATTACCTTCCTACTTACTCCCTTGGGATCAGTTCTGTCAGATCCCTATTAACCCTAAATTTCACTTTGAAGCCATTTGGAAATTGTATATACATTGTTCTTCATTCAAAATCAGGAATCTCTTTTATTATATATTGTGTTGCTTATTACACCTTCACTCTGCCTCCTCCCATTTCGTAAACCGGCTGGGGTCACACACTGACTGGGAATTTTTATTAGTTTTCCTATTTTTTTCCCCGCTTATGGTGAGTATGAAGAGCTTCAAGACAATCACATTAAATCTGCAAGAGCTCTCCTTAGTAAGAATTTATAAATAATCTGCAACAGAGTATGTGGGTGTGGCATGCTATCTCCACAAAGTGATTAAAAAAAATAAATTCCTTGAAAAAAATCTTGCCTCACAATTTCCAAGAACAAAATAAATTGTCCTTTTTTATACAACTACCGTCCAGTTGAAGATCCAGTGGCCAATAAGTAGTCTATAAAACCAATAAGTAGTTTATAAAATCCAAATATAAAATATATGTCTATGGTTCAAAGGAAAGGAAATTCAGCTAATGAGAGACAGTCTGCCCAACTTGGCTGAATCCTGCCAATGGTGCCAGGATTTATTCATTCATTCATTCAATTGTATTTATTGTGTGTTTACCGTGTGCGGCAGAGCACTCTATTAAACTCTTGGGAGAGCATAATATGATAGAGTTAGCAGGCATGTTCCCTACCCACAGCGAGCTCGCAGTCTAGAGACAGGCTTAAGGAGCAGACACAGCACCATCTATATGCAAGAGGATGTTCTAAACCAAACAACCTGCTCCTTGTAATAATAACAATAATAATAATAATGATATTTGTTAAGCACTTACAATGTGCCAAGCACTGTACTAAGCCCTGGGAGGGGCCGATATAAGGTAATCAGGTTGTCCACATGGGGCTCACAGTCTTAATCCCCATTTTACAGATGAGGGAACTGAGGCACAGAGAAGTTAACTGACTTGCCCAAAATCACACATCTGAAAAGTGGTGGAGTCACTGACGTGGAGTTATGGCCTCCGACTCCCAAGCCCATGCTCTTTCCACTGAGCAACTCTGCTTCTCTAAGTCCTTTCAGTCACTATAGGATGACACAGTTTTCCATCTTCTATACATTGACTTAGTCTCCAACACATCTTGTTACTTTCATCCAAATGTATACATATACATCTTCCAGGATGTTTCAGAAATCAAGGAAAACAAGATCTATATTGCGCACCAAAGGCAATCTTTATTTCACCAGTGAGGATCCTATTCACATGGTATTAAAATTCACCTTCGCTCCATTATGACTAGACACAAATATTATACATTTGAATATAGCAATTCTCCTGGAACTACAACTTTAAAAAAGAGAAAAGCACTTACTAAGAAATTTTACCTTTACCCTGATCTTCTAGAGGATTTCCATTCATCTGGCTTGAGAGAATAAATCCTCAAGAAACAATAGAACTTCTGACATGAATCATTTTTGGGTTCCCTTTTCATTTTACTTCAATCCTTTTCCCCCTTTCCCCTTTCCCATATCCATCTCCTTCCTAAAAAAACTGTTGTTTAGAACTTGCCAGCGAAATATCCAAGTCTTTAATATCTTCCCATCGAAGTGGTGTTAATGGAAAGAGTCACCATATGGCATAGAAGGGTATGATGCTCCTTCAAGTTTTGTCAAGAAAATTTAAACCATGTTCTGGTTTCAGGATAGATTTCACAGTCACAGGTTGGTTATGTAAGAGGAAGAATGAACTCTATCACTCGAGGAGCTTCACAGTCCAGAGAACAGAGCTTGCCGGACGATCAAAAGGCCAGAATCCCACATCTGTTATGGACTCTCTGAGGAACCTCGAACAAATCACCTAACCTCTCTTCACCTCAAACTCCCCAACACTGAAATAAAGATGACAATGCCATTAACATCTTGGTGTCAGGTCCAACAGACTTAAACGATGGAGTATTAAAAGGATTTTCTAGTTCATGATGGCTTGGGCCAAGGAAGTCAATAGATCTGGCTCTGAATATGAAGAGGAATTTTTGTGCAACAGTTCTGGTGTGAGAAAGAATGTGTCTTAAATCCTTGTTTTTTATATATTCCAAGCTTGGGTAACCAAGTCTGGCCAAGTTCAGAACCAACTGTTACCCTGTGGTTTTCCAGTTCATTACTTCTTGGCACTGAAGCATTCTCATTTGTAAGAAAAAGAGACTTTAAAAGGCTCATAAAGATTCTTGGACACCAAAATAGCCCTCCCCAAACACCATTTTATTAAACTGAAAGAGAAAGAATCAGACTTTTAGAGATAAAAATTTTCCCTAAATGCATGTGAGTTTACACATTAACAGAAAATGTGCTGAGGTTGACTGAACCAAAAAAAAATTGTAATATAGTTGAAGTAACTTGCCAAACCCAAAACATGACTGAGATTTCCAGCCCTAATTTTTATAGCAATTTTTCAGATTTTACTTGCACACCAAATTGGGGAAGTGTAGTACATAAATTCAATGCTATTGAGGGACCTTGTATCTCCACAACTGGAATATTTTAATCACATTCCTGCAATTCTTCCAGTTTACCCCATCTCCACTCCAAATTATCTGACACACCAAACACAAATTTACCTTCCATGACCCCCTACTTGTCCACTGCTACCTCCTGCTATATCTTAGTTCACACCCTTTAATCCTGGACTGGTTGCTAGTCCTCTCATAGAGTTCTTCTCTTGCCTCTGAACTTTGGTCCAAGTCATCCTTAATATGTGAAACAACCTCAAGTATTCTTCTTCAACCCTTGGGGCATCTCCACAGGGATAATCCACCATCTCCTCAAAATCAACATGACCAAAATGAGTCTCATGTTACCCCTTAGATCTCCTCTTCCTAAAGTCCCCATTGTCATCAGCCCTACCATCATCTTCCCTGACTCCGCAACTCATGACCTTGAGATTATCTTTAACTCCTCTTTGTCTCTTACTTCCCACATTATTGGTATTAAACCCTTCCAGGTTCTCGTCTCAAATAGTCTTGAATTTGCTAGTTACTGTTTATTAATTAAATCATCCCTCAATTGGAGGGTGTCTCTGATTCCATTCTCCAACTAACCTGTGCTATCTTTGACTCTCTGCACCTCCTTAAGATGATTATAGTTCACAGCTACATTGATGGTATCTTGGTTTCAGCCCCATAGTAACAATATTAACTATAATATTTTCAAGTGTTGATAAATGTACAAAGTACCCTAATAAGCACTAAAGAAGCTAAGGGAGATTCATTAAGACACCTCTCTATTCCACAAGGGGTTCACAATTTAAAAAAAGGGGAGGATAATCCCACAGGGAAAAAAATGGCAGACCAAACTCAACAATTCGGAAACCCAAATGTAACAGATCGATTCTCAATTCCTTATTGCTCCAGTCCTCCTTGTACCAACTGTTAAAACCTTCCCAATGTTTTAAATATTGAACAGGGCCTTCTGCAATCCCCTTCCCCTGAGAAAGGTCGGGAAGATAAGGATGTACTGGGGAGTGGGGAGCATCAATCTACTAATCAGTAGTATTTCTGAAAGCTTACTGTGTGCAGAGCATTGTACTAAGTGCTTGGGAGAGTACCACACAATGGAGTTGGATGGCACATTTCCTGCCTACAAGGACCATCATTAAATCAAAAACTTTCTGAAAGCAAGGACTGTGCATTTTTTACTACATATCTCAGTGAACCCAATCAAACAATTGATGGGCAGCATTTATTGTCTCCTGGATTCACAGCACTGTATTAAGCACCTGGAAGCATACAGTAGTTACAAGACATGTTGCTGCCCTCATAGAGTTTAAAATCCAATGTGGGAGATTGATAAAAAATAAATTCAAGATAGGAGGAAAAAGAGAATGGAAGGATGGGTATGTGAATGAGTAAGTATTTAAGTAGTGGACTAAGTTACTCAATGTACGCAGATGGCTATGAATGTATGCATATGGAGGTGACATAAGAGTTGTGAGATCTGTTTTTGTGAGGGGGAAGAAAAGTTATCCTGGAGGAGATTGGCAGGAAACATGAATGTCTATTGTTATATTGTACTTTCCCTAATGCTTAGTACAGTGCTGGGCATACAGTAAGTGCTCAATAAGTACAATTAATTAAGAGCTTTGAGGACTAGGAAAACTGTGGGACTGGCCAATTGGAAGAGGGAAGGAGTTTCATGGAGTGGGAAGGCCATGAGCAAAGGGTTGAAGTAAGAAGAGATGGAAATGGGGTACAGTGAGGAAATTGAGAAGGACAAAGAGTGAGATGGAGTGCAGGAAGAAAGGAGAGTGGAGAAATAGAAAGGGATGAGTACTTTAAAACAAATGGTCAGGAGTTTCTGTTTGATGTGGAGGGAATGAGTAAACAATGAATGTTTTTGAGTGTGAAGAGAGGTTTGTAAGATAACATTTAGAAAAAATGATTCAAGCAACAGGATAAAGTGTGGACTGGAATAATGAGTGTGGAGGGACCAAGGTCGAGGAGTAGGTTGAAGGGGTAAACTACTCAGGATATGAAAAGGGTCTAGGCCAGGGTTGTGCTCTATTAAAGAGTAATGTTCCCTATGCCATTCTTTTCCAAGTCAAAATAATAAAAATAATACTGATAACAATTATGATATTTATTAAGCACTTACTATGTGCCAAGCACTGAACTAAGAACTTGGGTTAGGTACAAGATAATCAGGTCCCACAAGGGGTTCACATTCTAAATAGGAGGGAGCACAGGTATTCCATCCCCATTTTGAAGATGAGGAAATTGAGGCAGAGGGAAGTTAAGTGACTTGCCCAAAGTCACACAGCCGGTAAAGTGTTGGAGATGGGATTAGAACCCAGGCCCTCTGACTCTCAGGCTGGTGCTCTTTCCACTAGGCCACCCTGCTTCCCACCTATTCCTCTCAGCTTAAATGACAACTTAAAAAGACATACTAAAAAGCTGCTTCTTCCATGAGGCATTCCCTGATTAACATCCATTCTATAAGCTAAATAAATTTCATCAGGCCCCTCGTCATTCATGACTTTATTTGCGCTCTTATCTGCACTGATTATTCTCATGCTTTTATTGTTTAAAACTATTCTCGATCTTTCAACTTCTGAAGAGTCTTCAATTTATATCTCGAAACATTCCATTTTTATTGGAAGGTGGTGGAGGGCGGGTATGGCTTCTGTGACTTTTCTGGTGGTCCCACAGTTCCCTAAAACAGTGCTCTGCACACAGACCAGTCAATTCTCTTTCTCTGCTGTCATCAATGCTTCTTTTTCTACTGCTGCTGCTGCTCTAACTGATGGGAGCAAGAATTAGGAAAAGGAATTAGTTGGAATGGGAAGAGGAAAAAGAGAAGGCGAAGGATGGATAAATAATACACACTTCTTGATTGACTGAACTAGAGGAAACTGCTAGAAGGTATACACTCGTACATACTAATACCAAAGCCTCATACACACAGTGAAAAAGCAAATAAACCAATCCGATTTGGGACATCTCAGCCACTGGAAATTCAAACGTTGCCATCTTGATACAAATAGCACGTTTTCCCACGTAGAAAATACCTAAGTGAATTTTTTCCTCATTGTGATTGTTTCTGGGCATGCTACATAAACAGGAAAAATCAATTTTGATCCATTACCCATCATACCTCTTTAGGGATTTTATATCCTTATTTGAGGCAGAATGTGGATTATTGTATTGTACTGACAGAATAAATATCCTGTCATCTTTCCCATTCAGTCGAGAGTGAGATGACCATTGTCAGACACAGGCTACATTAGGAGAAAGTGTTTGTTTGTTTTAAATTAAATCAATCAGAAATTATTAAGATCCAAGTGTGGATAAAGTTTGAATGAGGGATGGTATACAAAATCAAGTTTCACTTAAAAGAATTGCATTAATACACAAAAAAGCATGGTCCAGCTGGGAATGGTTCTTATTTTTTAATGAAACTTTGTAATGTCATAATTATTTGGTAAGGGTCCAAATCTCTGATACCTTTGACAGAAGTAGAGTAGCCTTGTGGAAAGACCATGGGCCTGGGAGCCGGAGGCCCTGAGTTCTAATCCCAGCCCTGCCAATTACTTACTGTGTGACTTAATTTCACTTGATTAAGGGTCTCAATTTCCTCATCTGTAAAATGAGTATTAAATCCTCCTCCCTCCAACTTGGAATGTGAGCCACTTGTGGGACAGGGATTGGGTCCAGCTTGATAATCTTGTATCTACCCCAGCGTTTAGAACAGTGCTTGATTCTAGTAATCGCTTAACAAATTCATTCATTCATCTATTCAATTGTATTTGAGGGCTTATTGTGTGCAGAGCACTGTACTAAGTGCTTAGGAAGTACAAATCAAAATACTATTAAATCAAATACTATTAACAAATACTAATAAGAAATAAATAAAGCTGATTGAAGAACAATGGCAGGTCATTTTCATCAGTTCCTAGCTGAGGTACCGCAGAAGGAAAAATAGTATTACCTGCTCATACAATTTTAACTCTGCCCTTCCATGCTGCTCCAATATACCTCGGAATCTGTAATCAGATTCAAATCATTTCACTTTATTGATTTTTCTCCTATCTAGTAGCCATCTGGGCTTCCCAAGATAGATGGAAAGTTTCTTGCGGCAGGGAACTCATATGTCCCAAACTACATAAACTTTTACCACCTAATATAACACCAGTAACTCAGATGGCGCAATAATAAGTGCAAAAATAAAGACTCAGTCTTTTTAACAGGCAAAGTGGCTAATTTGTGTTCTTTTCTTCTTCTAATATTCTTATCCCCATCTCTCTTAATAGGATCTTCAAAAGTATAAATTGAGGCCTTCATTTACTTTTCATTTTTTGTCCACTTTTGGTTTTATAATTTGAACCTATGTTCCTATGACTTCTTCCTCACTCCTTTCAAACATGCTCATGTCTCCCCTATTCTAAAAAAAGCACCTCCCTTGACCCCACAGCTCCCTCCAGTTATCACCGCATCTCCCTCCTACCATTCCTCTCCAAACGTCTTGAGTAAGTTTTCTACACCCACTGTCACAAGTTCCTCTCTTCCAATTCTCTCTTTGACCATGTAGATGGAGAGTACAAGGGGACCTAGAACTGAAACTTGTAGACACAGCATGGCATAGTGGATAGAGCCTGGGCCTGGGGGTCAGAAGGTCATGGGTTCTAATCCCAGACCCGCCACTTGTCTGCTGTATGACCTTGGGCAAGTCACTTCACTTCTCTGGGCTTCAGTTACCTCATCTGTAAATGGAGATTGAAACAGTAAGCCCCACATGAGACAGGAACTGTGTCCAACTCGATTGGTTTGTATCCACCCAAGTGCTTAGTATAATGCCTGGCACACAGTAAGCACTTAATAAATACCATCAATATTATTATTCTTAGAAGCAGTGTGGCCTGAGGGATAGAGCTTGGCCCTGGGAGTCAGAAGAACCTTAGTTCTAATCCCAGCTCTGTCCATTGTCTGCTGGGTGACCTTGAGCAAGTCACTTAACTTCTCTGGGCCTCAGTTACCTCACCTATTAAATGAGACTGTGAGCCCCATGTGGGACCTGGACTCTGTCTCTCCTGATTAGCTTGTATTTACCCCAGTGCTTAGCAAGTAGTAAATGCTTAACAAATACCATATTGAAAAAAAACTTCCTCTTCAACCAGATAGGGTCATGGGGGGAAAGGAATATGATGGGGAAACAGGAGAAGGGGATGAAAAAAGTGTCCCTACCACATTAAGATGTCCCCACCTATCAGATGTTAGTAAAATTGTGTCTCCTTCAAGAGACCTTCCCTGATTCAGCCCTCTTTCCCCCCATTCCTTCTCCCTTATGCAGCACCTATGCCCTTAGATAATAATAATAATAACAATAATGGTATTTATTAAGCACTTACTATGTGCAAAGCACTGTTCTAAGTGCTGGGAAGGTTACAAGGTGATCATGTTGTCCCACGGAGGGCTCACTGTTTAAATCCCCATTTTCCAGGTGAGGTAACTGAGGCACAGAGAAGTGAAATGACTTGCCCAAAGTCATTCATTCATTCATTTGTATTTATTGAGTGCTTACTGTGTACAGAGCACTGTACTAAGCGCTTGGGAAGTATAAGTTGGCAACATATAGAGACGGTCCCTACCCAACAGTGGGCTCACAGTCTAGAAGGGGGAGACAGACAACAAAACAAAACATATCAACAAAATAAAATAAATAGAATAGTAAATATGTACAAGTATAATTGAGTAATAAATATATGCAAGTGTTGTGGGGAGGGGAAGGAGGTAGGGCGGGGAGGGTGATGCGGAGGAGGAGGCAAAAAAAGGGGGGTTCAGTCTGGGAAGGCCTCCTGGAGGAGGTGAGCTCTCAGTAGGTCTTTGAAGGGAGGAAGAGAGCTAGTTCGGTGGATGTGTGGATGTAGGGCATTGCAGGCCAGGGGAAGGACATAGGCCAGGGGTCGACGGCGGGACTGGCGAGAACGAGGCACAGTGAGGAGGTTAGCGGCAGAGGAGCGGCGGGTGTGGGCTGGGCTATAGAAGGAGAGAAGGGAGGTGAGGTAGGAGGGAGCGCGGTGATGGACAGCCTTGAAGCCGAGAGTGAGGAGTTTTTGCTTGATTCATAGGTTGACAGGCAACCACCTGGAGATTTTTGAGGAAGGGAGTTCAGTGGTCTTCAGGTAGTGCTCAGTAAATACCACTGATTGATTGGTTAAAAGTTTTCTGGATCTGAAGGTCTGGGGGAAAGAGAAGTAATCAAGAGAACCAAGAAAGGTCACAGGAGGTAGGGGAAAGAAACGTTTTGTGCTTTTGGTTTAACATTCTCCCACTTCACCCTCTAAAAATGTTGGACATTTCCTCGCTTGGTGAATTTTCTTTAATTTAACTTGTACATGCCTAATACTGAATACATATTAAGCTTTTTCCTCAAGAGATAGTTTGAATAATATTCTTTTGTTTATATAGTTGTTCAAAAACATGTTCAACCCACACAATTTTAATATCTATAGTGAGCAAAGGTTATTCCAAATTTATGATGTTGCATTCATATATGAAACAGCTACAGAGCTATGCATATTACTTTCCCTAGCATCCTTGGTCTAGCTTACTCTCTTCAACATTTCTGATGAGCACCAATGTATTTCTTTTCACATTTGATTATTCTTCTTTGAATCAGGAAATTATTTGTTTGCTTTCTGTAGAATGGATGTTGAAAGGGTCCTGGATTTTCAAGCAAGATTGTGATTCTGTGCATATGTTTTGAATGGGGTTCAAATATGAAAGTACTGAGTATACAACTCTTTGATTTGGTGTGTAAGCTTTTCCTACATTTGGATTTCCTTGATTTTGTGGGACCATCTGTTAGCTCCAACACTGTTAGGGGATTTCCACTTGACAGCAATTGTTAGCCTGGCAACTGAGAGAAGGAAGAAAGAAGGAAGGAAAGAATGAAGAGTTGGGTGGTTCTCTCCTTAGTTACAGTTCCTATAAAGTCCAGAGCCAGGGGAAAGTTTAGGGTGAGATCCAGGGTGGAGAATTGCATGGGTGTGTTTTTGAAGCAATTCCCAAAAGATTTTTATCCAAAAGTAATCCTATCAGATGTGTTTGATAGCACCTTATGTCCCCACACTGTGAGAGAAGTCAGCAAAGGCCATTGTAAACAAACCTTCTGGGCAAGAGAGAGTTTTGCAATACTTTACACAGAGTATTACAATGTGAAGCTGCCATGGAAAGCTTTCCTTCGGATGCCCCTCATCATTTTCCTTCTGGTTGGCTTAGCAAGTAGAATTCTTCACTCTGAATCCACCCTGTATGCAGGTCCAACTTAGCTTTCAGCAAAGGACAGAAGGAGGTTTTAGGTGAACGTTGTTTGTCGTCACCTTGACATCTAAGACAATCAGCTTGATTCCCCATTAGAGAAAATAATAATAAACCGGAAAATGATGTTATGCAATAATATTACCCATATATGTATCTCCATTCATAATATAGTCTGGTTCCCTCTGTCAGATTTGCGTATATATATGATTTTGGGTAGCAGAACTGCTTGTCACACCCATAAACTATAATTGAGAAGGGAGAGCAGGAGAGAAGCCATCCATTTTGGCTTCATGCTAAACTACTAGCATCTTGGCTCCAAGCCAGAGCAGTCAACTTATAATAATATCTGGCAGAGGGCCAGCCCTTTTTAGAAAAGAAGGAAGAAAGGCAGAAGGGAGGGGTGGAGGAGGGGATGAAGAAATGGAAGGAGAAAAGACAGACAGAGAGACTAAGAGAGAGTGCAAGAGAGGAAATGAAGAATGAGCAAAGTCAAAGCAGTAACATTTTAATTTTTATTTCTCAAAATATTTTCTAAAAACAGCTGTTTTCATCAGACTATCTGTGCTGTAATCAAATTTTAACTGTGCATTTTACCTTTTCAGTATTCTAAAATAAAAATAGAAATCTATTCCCCTTTATCCTGCTCTATCCTGGGCAATAAAAACCAAAACATACCCCTACAGAGTATGAAAGCTACCAGGCTGTTGGGCTGTATTCCTTAATCTGGTTTTTAATCACATTAGAGACAGCAACACCTTACAAACATCACCAAAGCATTCAGCCACTCAACACCCCATCTTCAATTTCATACTTAAACGAACATATACAGTCCAACCATATCATAGGCACTGTTCCCTGACTAGTTGACAAGAGCTAAAAACTTAATATCCAGTGACTTTTGCCTCTGAAAATTAGGAATAATCATGTTTTTCTAGAGGCTTTCAAATATCAATCTGATATTAATTGGATGACGTCTAATCTTGTAGGAATTTGACGGTAAGAACACGGTATATTCAAGAGAACTGAACGAAAAGTGGGCAGATGAAGCTTTGTAAGAGCAGAAGCTCTTTAGAATGTCATGGGCATTCATTAACAATGAGATTAATTAAATAATTAACTTGGACAGAAATTTCACAATTCTACTGCGAATACTATTGATTGATTCTAGGGGAAGAAGCAAGTGGTCAAAGTGATGTCTGCAGACTCTCGTCTCCTGGATGATGTCAGATGAACCATGATATAAAGCGGGACTGGGTTATAAATCAGCATGGAAAGATTCGTAAGGACGTTTCACAGGTGGTGAAGAGACATATATGAAAAATAACAGTCGAGAGAGTATTTATGAAATCAGACTAAAACCTTTGAAGTCAAAAACAAAGGGCTGATGTCGTATGTCTTCCACAGTGGGCAATGACGGAAGTTTGATGTCTGAAATAATAAGGGATTAACCCTAAAATGGGATTTTGTGTGGTTCCGGGGGGGGATGGAAGACTCTTTGCTTCCACCTCCTCCCTCCTTCCTACTGCAACCTTGCTGTTGGTCCAGTACCTTCTGAGAATCATGTATTCTAGTCCATGCTCTGCCTGTTAGGGCTATGTCATCAGTGGTGGACCACTTATCATTCTGAAAGATGAATAGACCCAGCAAGAATTCCAGGGAAAAAGAAAGAAAAAACCCTGTCCAGTACAGGCAACAATGATCACAGTGTAACTACCAAAACAACTGTCTTCAGAATCATGGTGCTACAGCACAGTATTGGCACTACACTTAGACACTTTGGCCATAAGAAGCGCTGCACATAAAATGGTTTCACAATAATAATAATAATAATGGCATTTATTAAGCATTTACTATGTGCAAAGCACTGTTCTAAGCGCTGGGAAGGTTACAAGGTGATCAGGTTGTCCCATGGTGGGCTCACAGTATTAATCCCTATTTTACAGGTGAGGTAACTGAGGACCAGAGAAGTTAAGTGACTTGCCCAAAGTCACACAGCTGACAATTGGCAGAGCCGGGATTTGAACCCATGACCTCTGACTCCAAAGCCCGTGCTTTTTCCACTGAGCCACGCTGCTTCTCTAATTTATAGGGTTATGAGTAAGTCCTACAATCTAAACAATAGGATTCACTGTGCTCAACGCCCATCTCTTCTGAACAATTGACATGGCAGTTACAAGCACATCAATTTAAGCAATCAATTGTTTTCATTGAGCGGTTACTATGTGCAGGGCACTGTACTAGGTGCTTGGGAGAGTAAAATATAACAAAATTGTTAGACACATTCCCTGCCCACACCTAGCTTACATTACACATGTTAAAGGCAACTGATGAGTATAGCATGTATGTATGTGTATATTAGTATGTGCCTTTAGAAAAGTTCAATCAGTCCATCAATGGTATTTATTGAGTAGTTACTGTGTGCAGAGTACTATACTAAGTGCTTGGAAAAGTACAATATGGCCGAGTTGGAAGATGCATTCTCTACCTACCAGGAGCTTACAGCCTAGAAGAGGAGAAAGATGATAAAAACATTACAGATGCATGGGGCTAAGGGTAGGGTGAATATCTAGTGTTTAAGGGTAGATACCCAAGTGCACAAGTGACACAGAAGGGAGAAAACCTAGGGAAAATGTGAGCTAAGTCAGGGAAAGCCTCTTGGAGGAGATGTGAATTTTAGTAATGATAATGACTAAACCTCACCGTACCTCGTTCTGGCCTGTCCCGCCATCGACCCCCGGCCCACGTCATCCTCTGGGCCTGGAATGCCCTCCCTCTGCCCATCTGCCAAGCTAGCTCTCTTCCTCCCTTCAAGGCCTTGCTGAGAGCTCACCTCCTCCAGGAGGCCTTCCCAGACTGAGCCCCTTCCTTCCTCTCCCCCTCGTCCCCCTCTCCATCCCCCCCGTCTTACCTCCTTCCCTTCCCCACAGCACCTGTATATATGTATATATGGTTCTACATATTTATTACTCTATTTATTTATTTATTTATTTATTTTACTTGTACATATCTATCCTATTTATTTTATTTTGTTAGTATGTTTGGTTTTGTTCTCTGTCTCCCCCTTTTAGACTGTGAGCCCACTGTTGGGTAGGGACTGTCTCTATATGTTGCCAATTTGTACTTCCCAAGCACTTAGTACAGTGCTCTGCACATAGTAAGCGCTCAATAAATATGATTGATTGATGATGATAATGAGAAGCAGCATGGCTCAGTGGAAAGAGCCCGGGCTAGGGAGTCAGAGGTCATGGGTTCTACTGTGTGACCTTGGGCAAGTCACTTAACTTCTCTGAGCCTCAGTTCCCTCATCAGTAAAATGGGGATTATGGCTGTGAGCCCCACAAGGGACAACCTGATCATCTTGTATCCCTCCCAGCACTTAGAACAGTGCTTTGCACATAGTAAGTGCTTAAAAATGCCATTATTATTGAGCACATACTGTGTGCAGAGCACTGTACTAAGTGCTTGGGAAGTACAAGTTGGCAACATATAGAGACGGTAAGCACTTAACAAATGCCATTATTATTATTATTATTATTATTATTATTATTATTATTATTATTATTATAAGCCTTGAAGGTGAGGAACTTGGTGGTCTGTCGTATATGAAGGAAGAGTGAGTTCCAGGCAAGAGGGAGGACATGGACAAGGGGTCAGTGTGAGAGAGATGAGATTGAGGTTGGTGTTAGAGGAGCAAAGTGAGCAGGGGGGAGAGGTGACTGAATGTTTTAAAGCTGATGGCAAAGAGTTTCTGCTGGATGCAGAAGTTGGTGGGCAACCACTGGCAGTTCTTGAGGAGGTGGGGAATACGGACTGAACTTTGTTTACAAAAATGACCTTTGCAGCAGAATAAAACATGAACTAGAGTGGGGAGAGATGGGAGGCAGGGAGGTCAGCGAGGAGGAGGATGTAGTAATTATGGAGAAATAGGCTAGGAACAGGATAGTAGCAATTAGGATGGGGAAGCAGTATGATATAGTGGAGAAAGCACAGGCCTTGGAGTCAGAAGGTCACTTCTCTGCTGTGTGGCTTCGGGCAAGTCACTTCACTTCTCTGTGCCTCAGTTACCTTGTCTGTAAAATGGGGGATTAAGAAGGTGAGCCCCACGTGGGACAGGGACTGCATCCAATCCAATTTGCTTGCATCCACCTCAGCACTTAGTACAGTGCTTGGCACAGAGTCAGCATTTAACAAATACCACAATTATCATTATTATTTTGGAGAGGACAGAGTGGATTTTAGAGAGGTTGTTAAGGTAGAACTGACAGGATTTGGTGACAGATTGAATATGTTGGTTGAATGAGAGAGATGAGAGGCAAGGATAATGCCAAGGTGAGGCAAGGAGAATAGAGGTGTTGTCTACACTGGGAAAGACAGGGCAGTATAGGATCTGTGCGGGAAGATGAGAAGTTCTGTTTTGTACAGGTGAAATATAAGGTGTCGGCAGGATAATCAAGTAGAGTTGTCCTGAAGGCAGAAGGAAATATGAGACTGCAGTGAAGGAGAGAGGTCAGAGTTGGTTCTAGTTCTATAGTCAATTCCTCTACACAGATTATCGATCCTGAAGTCACAGGACCAAGGATTATCCATTCTTTATGTCAGGAGACTCCTTTGTCATCATACTCCTACTACAAAGAAATGGCTGTGAAGGAAAATAATGGTGGCAAATAATAATAATTATAATATAATAATAATGACGGCATTTGTTAAGCACTTACTATGTGTGAAGCACTGTTCTCAACACTGGGAGGGATACAAGGTGATCAGGTTGTCCCCCGTGGGGCTCACAGTCTTCATCCCCATTGGACAGATGAGGGAACTGAGGCACAGAGAAGTGACTTGCCCAAGGTCACACAGCAGACAAGTGGCGGAGCCGGGATTAGAAGCCATGACCTCTGACTCTTCTTTCCACTGAGCCATGCTGCTTCTCTAGGAATGGGAAATATGCATGGGTTGTTACTGACCTCTTTCTTGGAGGCAGAATCACGTATGCTAACTCCCAAGCACATAGTACTGCTCAGTAAATGCTGTTAGTTGAGCAATTGATTCTGCTTCTCAACATTTTCTTCACGGTATTTGTGTAAGAGCTATGTGCCAAACATTGTACTAGGTGCTTAGGTAGATAAAACATAATCAGGGTGGACTCAGTCCATGTCCCACATGGGGCTCAAAGTCTAAGTTTAAGTAGGAGGGAGAATAGGTATTTATTCCCCATTTTACAGTTGAGGTAACTGAGGCACGGGGAAGTTGTGATTTACCCAAGGTCACAAAGAAGACAGGTGGCAGACCTAGGATTATAAACCAGGATCTCTGACTCCCAATCCTATGCTCTTTCCACTAAGCCAAACTGCTCCTCTCATCATTCCACAATCCATCTTCCAATCTAACCAATGGTGGGGATGGGAGCCCCTGACAGCAAGATTACCTTGGACAAAGAACCAAGGAAGATGGAAGAGCTGCTGCTTTACGTTAGTCTGTCTCCTGATACTGCCATGCCCTAGGAGTCAGAAGGACCTGGGTTCTAATCCCAGCTTCACCACATGTGTGCTGTGGGACTTTGGGCAAGTCACTTTACTTCTCTGGGCCTCAGTTACCTCATCTGTAAAATGGGGTTTAAGAGTGTGAGACCCGTGTGGGACTGTGTCCAATCTGATTGACTTGTAACTTCCCCAGGGCTTAGAACAGTGCTTGGCATATAGTGCTTAACAAGTACCTTTATTATTATTATTATTATTGATCATTTCTTATTATCATCATATGCCAGCTGGACTCAGGCTGTTGGTGTAGGTTATTGGAGTATATTAAAGGTCTCCATATGAGATGCTCAATTTCTAAGTCTTGATTTCTAAGACAGAGATGAGCTGGCTGCCCCTCTCCTTGCTCTTTATTTTGCTGTCCTGCTCCTTCTTTTAGGCCCAGCTCCTATTCTGATCCAAACATAGTAGTAGTACTATTGGAGGAGTAGGAGGAAGAAGAGGCAAAATACTGGTAGTAGTAGTAGTTGTTGTTGTTGTAATAGTTAAAGTCTAGGGGCAGTGTTAATGTTATTTATTTATGCTAGCCGGGTCCAAAGTAGCAGCAGCAGTAGTAGTAATAATAGTGATAATAAAAATAACAGCACTTGTTAAGTACTTACTATGTGCCTGGCACTGTACTTAGCGCTGTGGTAGATACAAGTTAATCAGGTCGGACACAATCCCTGCCCTACATGGGGCTCACACTCTCAATCCCCATTTTATAGATGAGGTAACTGAGGCCCAGAGAAGTGAAGTGACTTGCCCAAGGTCACATAGCAGACAGTTGCAGTAGAACTAGCAGAATTGATGTCCGTCTCCCGCTCTCTAGACTGTAAGTTTGTTGTGGGAAGGGAATGTGTCCATTTATTGTTGTGTTGCACTCTCCCAAGTAGTTAGAACAGTGCTCTGCACACAGTAACAGCTCAATAAATATGACTGGATGAATGAATAATGCTATTTATTGTATATAAAGTACATTTTACATTTATGTATATTTATTGAAGTATTTGGGAAAGTACATCCAAAACCTAAGACAGTATCCCTTGCCCTTAAGGAGCTTACACGCTAGTGGAACTTCAATGTAATCATTGAGTTGCACACCAAATCTCTAATCACCACAGTGATGCTAGCAAGCATGAGCTAATCAATTAATAGTATTTATTGAACATCTACGATGTGCAGAAGACTAAATTAAGCACTTTGGACAGTACAATAGAATTAGTAGACATGAGCCCATCCCTTAAATTGTTTGTAATCTAGCTGAGGAGGAAGATAGAAAAATAAATTCCAGATAGGAGGAATTGATAGAGTGCAACTACATACATAAGCCCTCTGGATGTAGTGCTGGGATGATCCCTGAAGATTAGATTTTACAGTAGTGATGAAGTGGCATTTGGGGGACTATAAAGGGAAGAATATTATAAATAGGTTGGGGAAGGCTATCTGGTGAGGACATAATTTCATTCATTCAATGGTATTTATTGAGTGCTTACTGTGTGCAGAGCACTCTACTGACCAGTTGGGAGAGTTCACTAAAACAATAAACAGACACATTCCCTGCCCACATCGAGCTTACAGTCTAGAGATGGAGACAGACATTAACATAAATAAGTAAATTATTCATTCATTCAGTTGCATTTATTGAGCGCTTACTGTGTGTAGAGCACTGCACTAAGCACTTGGGAAGTAAAAAATCGGCAACATATAGAGACGGTCCCTACCCAATAATGGGCTCACAGTCTAGGAAGGGGGAGACAGACAACAAAACAAAACAAGTAGACAGGTGTCAATGCCATCAGAATAAATAGAATTATAGCTATATACACAGATATGGACAAATTACAGATAGGGACATAAGTGCTGTGAGGCTGGGAGGAGGGATGAATAAAGGGAACAAGTCAGGGTGTTGTAGAAGGGAGTGGGAGAAGAAGAGAGTGGGGCTTAGTCAGAAAAGACCTCATGAAGAAGATTCATTCATTCATTCAATCGTATTTATTGAGCACTTACTAAGCACTTGGGAAATATAATGTGCCTTCAGTAAGGCTTTCAAAGTGGGGAGAGTAACTGTCTGTCAGATTTGAGGAGGGAGGGTGTTCCAGGCCAGAGGGAGGACGGGGATGAGAGGTCAGCGGTGAGATAGACGAGATCAAGATTGAGTGAGGAGGTTAACATTACAGGAGCAAAGTGTGTGGGCTGGGCTGCAGTAGGAGAGTAGTGAGGTGAGGTAGGAGGGGGAAAGTTGCTTGAGTGTTTCAAAGCCAATTTCCAAATGTCTTTAAAGATGGGCAGAGCAGTGGTCTGTTGGATGTGATTTCCTTGGTAGGGGGGTTTCAGGCAGGAGGGATGATGTGATCAAGAGGTCAACAGTGGGAGATGTGAGAACGAGGCATAGTGAAGAGGTTAGCTTGAGAGGAAAGAAGAGGATGAGCTAAGGTACAGTGGAAAAGAGAATGGAAAAGCAGAAGGGAAATTGCTTAAAGTCAATGAATAGGAGTTTCTCCTTGATGAGGATAAGAATGGATAATCATTGAAGATATCAGGAATGGAGATGGGTGGGTAGAACGATGCTTTAGAAAAATGATTTGGGCAGCGGGGTGAAGTATAGATTGGAGCGGCATGAACCAGGAGGCCCATCTTGGAAAGAACTGAGTGGATGTAACTTTTTTTTTGAATAAGGTGAGAAGGAATGTGGTCTGAGTTGCTGTTAGAGAGGGTAGATTTTGAATAGGTGGCTCACAGAATGTGACCCCGAAAGGACATCTGACTTGGAACTGAAGGCAGAAGAGTGATATTTCTGCTTGGCCAGCCCTGATTGGGTCCGGAACCAAGGAATACTTGCAGCAACCTCCATTACTTGACCAGAACTCAAATCCTTAATGGAACCCAGGCACTCGTGAGTGTGGGAAGGAGGAGAGGCATTTTGGAAAATTAACATTGTCCCCTCCCTAAATTGAGGGAAAATGTCTGTGCCTATGAAAAATTGGGGTCCTCGTGGCCTTCTTAAAAAGCTGAATAAATAGGTAGATTTTATGTAGCAACAATGGTAGTAATAGAATTTACTGAGAGCTCTGGGTGCATTATGTTGTATTAAGCAGTAGGAAAGTACTAAACAGGCAAGTGACTTTTATAACCTGACCACAAGGAGCGTAATGGGGGAGACAGGCCTAAAAGTACTTAAAGAGTAATAAAATGAATAATTAAATGTACAGCAGAATATATACAATCGCTGATGATGGGAATGAAAGTATAAAAGCACAAAGCATGCCTGATGGATTTTTATGATTTTGTGTGTTGGAATGAATTGGGGTATGCACGTTGGAGAAAGCTGGCTTTCAGAAGTGAATTGAATATAATAAAAAATGTAATTATTATGGTATTTGTTAAGCATTTACTATGTGCCAGGCACTATACTAAGTTCTGGGGTGGATATAAATAAACCAAGTTGGGCACAGTCCCTGTCCCATGTGGGGCTCACTCACAGTCTCAATCCCCATTTTACCGAAGAGGTAACTGAGGAACAGAGAAATGAAGTGACTTGCTCAAGGTCACACAGCAGACAAGTGGCAGAGCCAGAGTTTGAACCCATGACCTTCTGACTCCCATGCTCTACGGAAAAAGCTGAGGTCTGTTGGATTTGAGGGATAGCTTGAACTAGGGGTGGAAGAGTCAAGCATTTCTCTACATAAAATGTTATATTGCGGAAGAGTTATTTGTAAGGAAGAATGGGTAGCTATATACAGTGGTTGGCTTAAGCATGCAGCACAGTACTCTGCACACAGTAAGAGCTCAATAAATACCACTGATTGATTAAACATACTCCTGCCTGGATGAAATAACCCTTTCAGATCTCTTCCAATTGGAATCCCACATGATTCTACTGGTGAGATGTGATAATAATTGCACTTCTTTGAACTTTTCGACACCTCATTCATGTACCATCCATTGTCGTTGGTGATACTGAGAAAAGAAATATATCTTTTTGATCCATCCAAAGCCACACCACTCAGTTGAAAATTATTTTCATACTCATTTTTCCTGGATCACTTGCGCGCCAAAACTTCATAGAAACCTTGGTCTTACACAAGATTGTAATCACGTTATGATCTTGGATATGAAGACCAGTTCAATTGGTCAAGCAGTAGCGCTTAAGCACTTACTTTGTGCAGAGCACTGCACTAAGCATTTGGGAGATTACAATACATCCAGCAGAGAGGATTCTGATCTCAAGGAGTTTACAGAGAGTTTATCCCTTGGGTCTCATTAAATTGTGTATCCATTCCCAGCACATACCTTTGAACCATTCCTATTTTCTGAAATCAAAACTTTCTCAGGAGAAATCTTGTCCCTTCTTTATCTGGCAGGGTCAGAAATAGAGTGATCAAAGCCAATTCCTAGCTATTGCAGCACTATCTGCTACCAACTTCACCTAGAATAAGTCCAAAGGCAAATTCTCCATAAACTCCACCTGGAGTGGACAATGAAGAGATTTCAGGCCTTTGTTTTCCTGGGGAAGGTAAGCAGCCCATCCCACCAGGAGGTCTTTTTGTAACCTCAAGCAAGTATACTGGGCTGCAGCCCTGCATTTTGACTAATTACTCAAATGAAAGGAAGTGTGTGTTTTGGATTTGCATTTGGATTTGCATTTGCTGGTTACTCTCCCCTTCCCTATCATCATCATCAATCGTATTTATTGAGCGCTTACTGTGTGCAGAGCACTGTACTAAGCACTTGGGAAGTGCAAGTTGGCAACATATAGAGACAGTCCCTACCCAACAGTGGGCTCACAGTCTAAAAGGGGGAGACAGAGAACAAAGGGAAACATACTAACAAAATAAAATAAATAGAATAGATATGTACAAGTAAAATAAATAGAGTAACACATATGTACAAACATATATACATATATACAGGTGCAGTGGGGAAGGGAAGGAGGTAAGATGGGGGGGATGGAGAGGGGGACAAGGGGGAGAGGAAGGAAAGGGCTCAGTCTGGGAAGGCCTCCTGGAGTAGGTGAGCTCTCAGTAGGGCCTTGAAGGGAGGAAGAGAGCCAGCTTGGCGGATGGGCAGAGGGAGGGCATTCCAGGCCCGGGGGATGACGTGGGCCGGGGTTCGATGGCGGGACAGGGGAGAACGAGGTACGGTGAGGAGATTAGCAGCAGAGGAGTGGAGGGTGAGGGCTGGGCTGGAGAAGGAGAGAAGGGAGGTGAGGTAGGAGGGGGCGAGGTGATGGACAGCCTTGAAGCCCAGGGTGAGAAGTTTCTGCCTGATGCGCAGATTGATTGGAAGCCACTGGAGATTTTTGAGGAGGGGAGTAACATGCCCAGAGCGTTTCTGGACAAAGACAATCCAGGCAGCAGCATGAAGTAAGGATTGAAGTGGGGAGAGACACGAGGATGGGAGATCAGAGAGAAGGCTGATGCAGTAGTCCAGACGGATTAGGATGAGAGCTTGAATGAGAAGGGTAGCGGTGTGGATGGAGAGGAAAGGGCGGATCTTGGCAATGTTGTGGAGCTGAGACCGGCAGGTTTTGGTGACGGCTTGGATGTGAGGGGTGAACGAGAGAGTGGAGTCGAGGATGACACCAAGGTTGCAGGCTTGTGAGATGGGAAGGATGGTAGTGCCGTCAACAGAGATGGGAAAGTCAATGACCACTTCCCTAGGCAGTGGTCATTCAGACAAAAGGCTAGAGCAGATTAACTCTTTTGTATTGTACTTTCCCAAGTACAGTGCTCAATAAATGCCACTGATTGATTGACTGATTAAGGACTTCCCCTTCTTTAGTTAATAAGTTAACTGTCACTGGGCTGTCTTAGTTCAGACACCTGAGCCCAGAAGCAAAAGTGCCATGTAGTAATAATAATAATAATAGTAGTTTTTAAGTGCTTACTATGTGCCAAACACTGTTCTAAGCATTGGGGTTGATACAAGGTAAATAGATTGGACACAGTCCCTGTTCCACATGGGGCTCATACTCTAATCTCCACTTTACAGATGAGGTAACTAAAACACGGAGAAGTGAAGTGACTTTCCCAAGCTCACACAGCAGACGTGACAGAGCGGGCATTAGAACCCAGGTCCTTCTGACTCCCAAGCCCATGCTCCATCTACTTAGTCACGTCATTACCTGGACAATGTCTCTTGGAAATGGATTGGACTAAAAGTAATTTTTTTGCCAAAAACATCTTTAAATTTCCCATAGCTGAATTTTTTGTAGTGGTATTTGTTAGCACTTATTATATGCCAAAACCTACACTACATGCTGGGACATATACAAGATACTCAGATTGGACACATTCCCTGTCCCACTTGGGAATCACAGTCTAAGAAGGAGGAAAATAAGACACAAAGAAGTTAAGTAATTGGTCCAAGGTCACATAAGTGCCATAGCCAGGATTAGAACCCAGGCCCTGGGAAAATTTTCCATGGAGAAAAGATCAATTGCTTCAAAGGGGGAAACAATATCCCCATTTAAATGCAAATGTTTTCCCATCCATTAAACAGTGATGTGTAATAAACAAATAGAGTAATATGCTGCATCCATTTCACAATAAGAAAAACAAGGAGGAGAGTCACTGGACACTAAGGATTTTGAAAATAAAAGCCTTTCTGTTGTGCAGTTGAAGTTAAGGAAGTCAAAGTAATTGTTCTGGCTACCCAAGAGCTCTCCTTTTCTAAGTTGTGATTCCAGGGGTGTTTTGGGCTCATTGTATGGTGTGAGATCCCAAATAGAAGTTTTCACACTTGCCCATCTGCCACCAACTGACTCTAAAAGAGCTGCAGTATCATACACTTGAAAGAGTTCTTGCTGCTATTAGAATGTGATTTGAAAATTAAGTATGAACAAAAGATGAATAAGATGGCTGTGCTGATGGTAGCAGACAGTGTGCAAAATGCTACAGACCTAGAGGTTAAAGGAGCAGGTCAGGACTATGATCATTTGCCCTCCTCACCCCTGTATGGTATAATACTCAATGCCTGAGGATAATCTGAAGGTCCTGTTTTTTGTTTTTTTTTCCCCGGGGGGGAGAGAGATATAAACTATTCAAGTCAGCTGAGAAACAGTTCTCAAGCTCCATTCACAGCTACTATTCATTTCATTTTCATTTAGCTTCAGTAATTATGACTTTGACACTGCAATATATTTGTCGGTGACACTGGGACCCATTTGTTCTATAGGATGTTTCATGTCTCAGTCCAGAACCTCTAGAAGTTGCAGGTCCGCAGGAAGAAACAGCAAAGAAAAAAGTGGAGTCTCAGAAAAGGAAACTTCCATTCTCTGCATAAGAGGAATAAATAAGGCCGAGACTGCATTACCTTTTGTGTGCAGTACATCATGTCAGAACAACAGGCTACTCTGATCTTTATCCATTGCCGATATTAGCTTTTATCTCAACTTCAATTCCGCTTCAAATTTTTTAAAAGTTCCTCCAAGCTGAGGTGTAAAGAACATTCGTTTCCCTGAAAGTGGCTGAACAATATTTTCAACACATTTATTTTTGTTGGGGCTCTGTTGATGCAATCATCTTGCCATTCAGAAAATAAAGCTGTGTTTTCAGCTCCAGTTTAGACTCACATTATTGCGTGGGGGATAATGCACACAAAGGGCAATCCACAGTCCGTCTCAGACCTAGGGAACGTGGGTCAGGAGAAACAAATACTCTTGCTGACCTGATAACCCCTACTCTTTTTTTTTATGGTATTTGTTAAGCACTTACTATGTGCCAGGCACTGTACTAAGCGCTGGGGTGGATCAAGCTAATAATAGTAATAACAATAATGACGGTATTTCTTAAGCGCTTACTATGTGTCAAGCACTGTTCAAAGCACTGGGGATTGGTTGTCCCATGTGGGGCTCACAGTCTTAATTCCCATTTTACAGATGAGGTAACTGAGGCCCAGAGAAGTTAAGGGACTTACCCAAAGTCACACAGCTGACAAGTGGCGGAGCCGGGATTAGAAACCATGACCGCTGGCTCTCAGGTTGGACCCAATCCTTATCCTAAATAGAGCTCATAGTCTCGATCCCCACTGTACAGATGAGGTAACTGAGGCACAGAGAAGTGACTTGCCCAAGGTCACAGAGCAGGTAAGTGGCAGAGTCAGGATTAGAACACAGGTCCTTCTGACTCCTAGGCCTGTGCTCTATCTTCTAGGGAGCACTGCTTCCCATAGGCTTCTCATAGGCCATGGTTCTATCTCCCTCTTAGACTTTACACTCTATGAGGGGCAGGGACTGTGATGATGTTGATGGTACTTGTTAAGCACTTACTATGTGCAAAGCACTATTCTAAGCACTGGTGTCTGATTTGCTCACATTATATCAACTCCAACAGATAGTATATGGTTTGGCACCATGTAAGAGCTTCACAAATTTATTATTATTACTACTATTATTATTATTATCCTTTTGGGAAGTAAAAGTATCTGTCAACTCTACCGTATTGTTTTCTCCCACATGCTTATTTCAGGGCTCAGCACACAGTAAGTGCTCAATAACTACCATTGATCATGGTGATTATTTTTATTACCAAATCATCCAATCATATTTATTGAGCACTACTGAATCAGCCAATCATATTTATTGAGCACTTAAGTGTGCACAGCACTGTATTAGTATTTGGGAGAGTACAAAATAACAATATAAAAGACACATTTCCTGCCCTATTATGCGCTGCAAGAATGCCCAGGCTACCCAGGACAAGGGGATGGGAAAACAGATATTTAATCCCCATTTTACAGAAAAAATGGGGCACATTGGTGTTAAATGACTTTCCTAAGGTCATACAGCCAGTAATGATCATAATAATAATAATTACCTTCTAAGTACATAGTATGTGCCAATCACTGTTCTAAACCCTGGAGTGGATACAAAATAAACAGGTTAGACATGATCCTTGACTAACTTGAATCTCACAGTCTAAGTAGGAGGGATAAAATATTTTTTAATGATATTTGTTGGACACTTACTATGTGTCAGGCACTTTACTAAACTCTGGGGTATATACAAGGTAATCAGGTTGGACTCAGTCCATCTTTCATATGGGGCTCACAGTCATAATTTCCATTTTACAGATAACAGGCACAGAGAAGTTAAGTGACTTGTTCAAGGTCACACAACAGACATATGGCAAAGGCAGGATAAGAATACAGGTCCTCTGATTCCCGGGCCCATTCTCTTTTCACAAAGTCACACTGCTTCTCTGTTTAATCCCCATTTTACAGATGAGGAGACTGTGGTACAAAAGTGATTTGCCCTAGGTCACAAAGCAGGTAAGAGCTGGAATTAGAATCCAGGTCCTCTGACTCCAGAACCCATACTCTTTCCACTAAACAATGCTGTCAGAGGTATAGTCAGGATTAGAGCCCCCGGATCCACTGGCTAACCAGGACCAAATCTTCCTGTTTTTCCACACTCCTTCCTTTAGCTGATGCATTTTGTGCTGAGAATAACAAGGGGATCACTGAAAATAAAATGAATAGTATTCTTTCAGGTGATCTCCTTTCTGAACTCTCTCTTTGGCCTTCATCTGAGAGGAATTTAGCATCCCCTAGATTTTAAGTTTCTTGAGGGCAGGGATGATGTCTATTTATGCTATTATACTCTCCCAAGTACTTAGTTTTAGTGCTCTGCACACACTAGGTCCTCAATAAATAGATGATAGCCCCTAAAATAATTTGAATCCATCCTTTCCTAAGGAACTGATGATTAACTATGGCCTGTTCTTGTTATTTTCTTATGAAGGAAGCAGTCATAAGTGAATCCTACCAAAAGTGTGGGGAGAAATATGTTTGAGGTTTGTGGCCTAGTCAAAAGAGCATGGACCTAGGTTTCAGAGGACCTGGATTCTAATCCCAGCTCTGCCACTTGTCTACTATGTGACCTTGGGCAGGTCACTGAGCTTCTCTGTGCCTCAGTTTCCTCATCTGTAAAACGGGAATTAAAAATCCGTTATTAATCCATCATATTCATTGATCACTTACTGTGTACAGAGCACAGCACTAAGCATCTGGGAGAGTACAGAGTAACAGAATTGGTAGACAGTACCCTGCCACAACATACTGTTTCATGTGCAACATGGACTTTGTCCACCGGATTATCTTTTAATAATAATTATGGTATTTGTTAAGCTCTTACTATGTGCCAAATGCTCTACAAAGCACTGGGGTGGATACAAGCAAATAGGATTGGGCACAGTCCCTGTCCCATGTGGGGCTTGCAGCCACAATCCCCATTTTACAGATGAGGTAACTGAGGTAGAGAGAAGTGAAGTGACTTATCCGAGGTCACACAGCAGACAAGTGGTGGATCCAGGATTTGAACCCATGACCTTTAGACTCTCAAGCCCGTGCACTATCCAAGTCATGCTGCATCCATTCTAGTGCTTAGTACAGTGTTTGGCACACAGTAAGTTTTTAACAAATATGATTAGATTTGCTATTATCCCCTGCCCTTTTAACCATATCTTGATGGCCTAGAACTAATGATGTCCCTCAGATACTGTTCCCCCGCCTCACCTCCCCAGGAAATATGCCCCCAATCTGGATGATCTGTTCCCCCAGAACATTAAAGAATCTTCCCATTCCAATGTAATCTCTGAAAAATTCCATTTATGCTCAATTATTCATTGTCAGACTAGCGCTGCTGTCTACAAGCAAACTTTAGAATGGGATAGTTAAATAGTGTTTTAAAGAAAAATGTGTCAGTAAATAACATCTGGATAAAACACAGAAACCAGGGGCTATAGTAACATAATAGTCATACAGTGGCAAGTTTTATTTTTTCATGAACACAGATTTTTTGGAACAACAACTCATTCTCAAAAGACTACCACCAAATAGGTCTGCAGCTTTGCTCCATGCCCTGAGAGTTTGAGTACAAGTTGAGTAACGTTATCTTGCTTACTTGACTATTTCCCTTACAGAATGAAAAGGCCAGGTGCCGGCTCTTTTGTAGTACTTTGTTCTTAAGGAAAACAGTCTACAAATCTTTTGAAGAGTTTCACTGCATCATCACGTTATCTCTGGACTGATGGAATGTTTCAAGCAGCCTAGCTGGGGATCAAATCTCTCCTGCGGTTCATCAAGCCCAAGTGGAAAGATACATATGCCCATACGCACACATATACCATCCCCCAGGCCAATATTGGGTCAGATCAGGACGGACCTGCCTCTTGTTCAGCTTCCAAAAGTAGCAAGAAAGAAAGCAGCTGGAACAGATTAACAGTCTTCGTTGACATCCCACCCAGTGGAAATGGATGGATCTTCTAACATCCAAAATTTATCCTGTACTGACTTATATTTCATTACCAAATCGAGCAATCAGTTAACCACTCAGCGTTGTTTATTGAGCACATACTATGTGTACAGCTCTGTACACTCTACATACGGTAAGCAGCTGGGAAGCAGTGTGGCCTAGTAAAAAGGGCACAGGCCTAGGAATCATAGGACCTGGGTTCTAATCCTGGCTCTGACACTTAATAATAATAATGATAATAATGGCATTTATTAAGCGCTTACTATGTGCAAAGCACTGTTCCAAGCACTGGGGAGGTTACAAGGTGATCAGGTTGTCTCACAGTCTTAATCCCCATTTTACAGATGAGGTAACTGAGGCATAGAGAAGTTTAGTGACTTGCCCAAAGTCACACAGCTGACAAGTGGTGGAGCCAGGATTTGAACCCATGACCTCTGACTCCAAAGCCCATGCTCTTTCCACTGAGCCACACTGCTTCTCTACACGCTTGTCGACTGTGTGACCTTAAGCAAGTAATTTAACTTCTCTGTGTCTCAGTTAGCTTATCTATAAAATGGGGATTAAGAATGGGAGTCTCATGTGGGACGTGGACTATGTCCAACCTTGCATTTACCCCACTGCTTAGTAGTGTGTCTGGCACATAGTGCTTACCAAATACCACACAAAAAAGAGCTTGGAAGAGTACAAGAATTAATAGACATGTTCCCTCCCCACAATGAGTTTACAGTCTAGAGGGGGAGACAGACATTAAAATAAATTACAGTCTCTAGTCTGTAAACTTGTTTCTAGACTGTAGGTCCTTATGGCAGGGAACGTGTCTGTTTATTTTACTGTACTTTCCCGAGAGGTTAGTACAGTACTCTGCACATAGTAAATGCTAATAAATATCACTAATTGATTTATAGATAGACAGACAGGTGCTGTGGAGCTGAGAGTGGGCTGACTATCAAGTGCTTAAAGTGGAGGAGCAGTCTGGCTTAGTGGAAAGAGCACAGCCTTGGGAGTCCGAGGTCATGTGTTTGAATCCCAGCTCTGCCACTTGTCAGCTGTGTGACTTTGGGCAAGTCACTTAACTTTTCTGTGCCTCTATTACCTCATCTGTAAATTGGGGATTAAGACGGTGAGTCCCACATGGGACAACCTGATAGCCTTGTATTTGCCCCAGTGCTTAGAACAGTGCTTGGCACATAGTAAGCACTTAACAAACACTATCATTATCAGCACTTAAAACAGTGCTTCTCACATAGTAAGCACATAAGTACCATTATTATTATTATTATTATTATTATTATTATTATTACAGATCCAAGTGCAGAGTTGACATGGAAGGGTGAGGGAGTAAGGGAAATGAAAGCTTAATTGAGGAAGACCTGTTGGGGGAGACGTGATTTTAGCAAGATTTAGAAGCAAGGGAGCATGGTAAGCCATCATATATGAAGTGAGTCAGTCAGTCAGTCAATAGTATTTAATGAACATTTATTATGTGCAGACCACTGTTTTAAGCCTTGGGAGAGTGTAACATAATAATTAACAGAAACATTCTCTTCCCACAACAAGCTTACAGTCTAGAGGGGGAGATAGACATTAATATAAATATTACAGATCTGTACATAAGTGCTCGGAGGCTGGGAGCAAGGAGGAATAAAGGCAACACGTCAGGGTGATGCAGAAGGGAGTGGGAGAAGAGGAAAGGAGGGCTTAGTTAGGGATGGCCTCTTGAAAGAATGTGCCTTCAGTAAGGCTTTGAAGAGGGGAAGAGTAATTGTCAGGCATTAGGAGGGAGAGCATCCCAAACCAGAGGCGGGACATGATCAAGAGGTTGGTGGAGAGCGAGATGAGACCAAGGTATACTGAGATTGTTGGCATTAGAGGAGCAAAGTATGCAGGCTGGGTTATAGTGGGAGAGTAGCAAGTTGAGGTAATACGGGGAAAGGTGATTAAGCTCCAGACCAGAGTGGGATGTGGGCAAGGGGTCAGTGGGGTGATAGATGAGATCAAGATCGGATCGAGCTAAACTGTTTTTGAACTCATCTGTATTTACCGCATAACTTCCCATGAAGAGGGAAGGGCCTGGAAACCAGGCAATAGGAAGCTTTCCGTGTTCAAAACTGGTGTCACAAATCTGGTGGCTTCCAGAAAGCAGGTTGGGTGAGGCTGCCAAGCAGGGCTGGCCCCAGGTAAATGCCCTCTGTTAGTAAGCTTCCCATCAGGGGCAGTCTCTGTCCCATAATAATAATAATTGTGGTATTTGTTAAATGCTGACTATATGCCAGGCACTGTACTAAGCTCTAGGGTAGATACAAGATAATCAGGTCAGACAAAGTCCCTGTCCCACATGGGGCTCACAGTCTTAATCCCCATTTTATAGATGAGGAACTGAGGCACAGAGAAGTTAAGTGACTTGTCCAAGGCATTCACAAGTCAAGTAGCAGAGACAAGAGTAGAACCCAGGTCCTCTAACTCCCAAGCCCATGCTCTTTCCATTAGCTATGCTGCTTCACCCATGGAGTTCAAAGGCTGAGGCTGCAGTTCAGAAGAATGAGGGACTCCACAGGGAAAGTGTGTGCAGGCCTACTACTGGCTATAATTTTGGAGACTAATAGGCCTAATTAAACTAAATAAGATGCTTTCTTGGATTTTCCCTCTTCTACTGCAAGGTGACAAGAATCCCATACCAAAAAAAAAGGAAAATAACTTCCAAAATTAGGTTGATTCAAGACCAGTGGGAAATAGAAAGTGTGAATAAGCCAGGCATAGCCTCCCGGTGAAATTCAGGGAGAAGGGGTATCACACTGGCATGAACTTCCATTCCAATAGGAAGATGCAAAATATGGCAAATGCAGCTGGATGCTTCATGTCAGTATGATCATTATTAGAAAAAGTTCATTCTGGGAAGAGATGACAGCTTTTTGAGGGAGCAAGGCTAAAGAGTACAGAAAGGGTTGATGAGAGTAACTTCAGACAAAACATCTTTCCTGTTTCTCCCACTAACAATTTTTTTCAATCTGCTACCTTTATTCAGTTCCTCTTGAGAATGGCTTTTTGTTATTTTATTTATTCTTGCCTTCTGTTTTGACAAAAAGAAATCTTTATTTCTCCTTGACTTTCTGACACTACAGTGTGCCCCAACTCAAAGGGCTCTGACAAGATAAACAAATACATCATGCTCCTAGATGCTTTTGGCAATGGCTGAAAAGGAGAAAAACTGAAACTTTTCTTTTTAAATCAGAGTATTAAAACAGAACCATTAGAGCTTTAATACATTTTTTTATAAAAAAAATTAGAGTTGGTCTTTATCTCTTTTCATTACTGAAATATGTTATTGTACCTAAAAAGTAAAGCTCATCATTGTGTTTTTCAAGTAAAGTTTTTTGCCCATGAATATTTTTTTCCATTTTTACTGTTATGAAATGGGAATGCATGTGCACGAATTGCTTTTGATTATTTTATTAAATATGAAAACAATTATTGCTTTATATATTATTTTGATGGAGCCCTATGGTAATGCTTTGCATGACGTTTGGAACAAAATACCTTGACACATAAAAATTGTGCATCAACAACTCTCTACAATTCAGGATAATTTTCCCTGTGAGCAGGGAATATGTCTACCAATTCTATTACATTGTGCTCTCCCAAACACTTAGTACACTGCTCTGCATACAATAAGCATTCAATAAATACCACTGATGGCTTGATTCATTTTTAAATGTGCCAACTAGATGAGCCTGTGTTTTTGTTTTTCTTTAACAATTATTCATTTAGAGAAAAGGAAAAGAACTTCCATTTTTTTAATGCACCTACGAAGCACCCATCATGTAGTTTAGCAGCTGCTGTTAAAGTCAGTACCCAACAACATTACTTAACTGCTAGGTATATTAGGTTAGAATCAATCAATGGCAATGATTGAGTGCTTACCACATGCAGAATACTGTATTAAGCCCTCCATTTAATAATAACGATGGCATTTGTTAAGCTCTTACTATGTGTGAAGCACTGTTCCTAATGTGGGGGGGATACAAGGTGATCAGGTTGTCCATATGGGGCTCACAGTCTTAACCCCCATTTTACAGATGAGGTAACTGAGGCCCATAGAAGTTAAGTGACTTGCCCAAAGTCACACAGTTGACAAGTGGCGGAGCTGGGATTAGAACCCATGACTCTGGCTCCCAAACCCAGACTCTTTCCACTGAGCCATGCCATTTCTGTTGCCTATCTCACCCTTCTACACTGTGAGCATGTTGTTGGGTAGGGATTGTCTCTATCTGTTACTGAATTGTACTTTCCAAGCACTTAGTACAGTGCTCTGCACACAGTAAGTGTTCTGTAAATACCACTGAATGAATGAATTGTATTGGGTTAGTGGTTAAAGTCGTAAATCCCATGAAATCCCTGAATTAACACTGGTAATGATGGGATCTTTCCCTTTAAATTGATGCTTCAGCCTTGGGTTTGAGACTCTGGCACCAGGAACTTATATGATAAAATGGATTAGAATGCCAAGTGCCCCTCACATTCTCTGTATTCTGCCTGTCATGTCTCCAGAGGGGCATGGAATGCAACAAGTCACTAGGTGGGCAGGTGGGCAATGTGTTGCAGAGTTCTCATGAAGGTCTGTCATATTCAGATCTCTTTTTCTGCCCAAGTTACTGCTCCGTATTCTATGCCTCTTACCCTATCAATATCAAATGCTAAGGTGGGATCACAAATCCTAATAATAATAATAATAATAATAGTATTTGTTAGGTGCTTACTATGTGCAAAGCACTATTCTAAGCACTTGGGGGACACAAGGTGATCAGGTTGGCCCACGGGGGCTCACAGTCTTCATCCCCATTTTACAGATGAGGGAACTGAGGCTCAGAGAAGTTAAGTGACTTGCCCAAAGTCACACAGCTGACAAGCGGCAGATCTGGGATTTGAACCCATGACCTCTGACTCCAAAGCCCAGGCTCCTTCCACTGAGCCACGCTGCTTCTCTAACATTATTGCACTCTCCCAAGCATTCAATACAATGCTCCACACCGAGAAGTGCTCAGTAAATACTACGGTTGATTGATTGCTTCATCCCAGTTGAAAACTGTCAATTACAGCATCTTCCTTGAATACAAAGGATAGTTATAAATAGATACCTAGGGCCTTGTAAGGACATAGTGGGTTTCTTGGATCACATAACTATCTCCTTGCTGTTGCTCACCTCTCAGACCCAGGTGGAATTACCATTCCCTCCCAAATAGTTACCAAGGAAGACGTGAGGAAGGTAGGGTGAAGGGATAAGTTTGGCTCAAGGGGTTCCACTGGGCACTGAAATGGACATTTTTGAGGATTCCATTCTTTGGAAGCAGTCCAGTTGCTAGATATGATCCCTGCCCACAAGGAGCTGAGAGTCTACAGTGGGGACAGATGTTAAAGAAAAATGGCAGACAGGAGAAATGGCAGAGTATAAGAATAGGTATATAAGTATAATTGGACTGTCAGTTCCTTCCTTTAGTTGAAATTCATTTTAATGTCTATCTTCCCCCTTGAACTCTAAGCTCCTGGAAGGCAGGTATTTTGTCTACCTATATCACACTCTCGCAAATGCTTTGTACAGTTTTCTGTATAAAATAAGTGCTCAACAACTATCTTTTATTAATGGTTACTTGGTTTTGAACCTTAGACATTATGTGATGGCCGAGGCCACGCATGAGTTTGATATAATTTTTGCAACTGGGTTTCTCTGGTGCCTTGGCTAAACCAAGGATCTCTGTACCTCACCTTTCTCATCTGTAAAATTAGATTAATAAACCAACCCCATAGCACTAGGAGTAGCTCCCGAGCACTGCGCGGGGGGACTTGCAGAGAAAACAAGATTTAGAGAGTAATGGAAAAAAACGTGTCACAGAAATGTAAAGTAGTATGCAGAGACACCTTCAAAAGATTCATCTGTAAATAGACATTTACAGACCAAAAACTACTTCACTCTTTCAAATATGGTCCTGCAACTCAAAGGGTTTAAATGTGTAATCAGTTGAAACACTGTGCAGAAATGGAAATGAACAGATGTTTTCCCAGTTTCTAATGAAGAACATTCAATGAGCTCCCTTTTTTGAAGGTCAACAAAGTTCAGCTCAGTGGTGATCATGTCGACTCAAACAAAATGACAATTTCACTCAGGTCAGTCTCACTGACCTATACTTTCAACTCTTCCAAAGAGGGAAGACAAGTCCACTGGGTGACATCGGTCAGATGAGTAGATAAAAAGCAGAGCAGGTGCTACTTTTTTAAGGAAGGAACCTAGAGATCAATCAGAATGTGGGTTATCCCTGTTTCACAAACCATGGGTCTTGTCCAGTCCCACCAGACCCTTCGGCAACAAGTTTTGTATCTCATCCTGGAATTGATTAAGACTATAATTTTCCTTTCCTGATGGATGAAGAAAAATCAGAGAAACATAGAACCAAAAAGGAAATGCCTCACAAACAATGAAAAAAGGTTCATGGTTTTAAGCCCCTCGTATAAGAGCCTAAAAGGGCCTAGTGGCAAATATCTCATCCTTGGAGAGCAGCCTTATCTAGGAAAGTTTACACAAAACACAAATGTTTTCATGTGAATCTTCCTGGAGCCCGAAAGAGATAAGAACTTTCCAACCACAGTTTAACAGATGCATTGAGGGGCCAGGGTTCAATGTTGTCCAGAGTCATGTGATGAAATAGTACCCTGAGGATGGACACCGCTCTAAAGCTGAAACCCCACAGAACTCTGCCTCCAGCTGTATTGCAGGAAGTAATCCGGAAATCTGGAAAGCATAGACACAAGAAAGTACATGTTTCTCTTGCTAGGAGGATACGTCGTCTTATGGAGATCAAATTGTTGGTTGATTAATGACTAGGATTCTTCCGTTTTCGGGATCTCTTTAAAGACAATAAATCCGCTCAGTCTTGAGGTCGTCATAGATTCTCTCGTAAGTAGACGCAAGTAATTATCAACTTTAACCCACCTGTCAGCCATTATCCAAACTCTCATTCTCTCAAAAATGAATGAGCACAGTTCTATGGGACACTGACCCTACCTTCCAGCCTCCAGCCCATTGGGTTATATGCAGGATATAGGAAAACTGGCACAGTACACCCTTGGAGGAAAGTAGTTCATGGCAATTCTTAACATTCCAGAGGAATTAAATTATGGGGGTGGAGGCAACACTGTCACAAACAATTTTGAGGGAGTTGTATGTTGAAAAGCAGGGTCCCTTATTAACATTAAATGTGGATGCCAGTGGCTGCTTACATAACACAACCTACTGGCCAGAGGCACTCTGGGAAGTGGGTGGAATTGAATGCAAATACCACACTTGATCCCTTTGTTAGAGACCTGGTAAACTCAGAAAATATTGCTAAAGACCCAGAAGAGAGCAGTCTGAAAATAGTCGTGTTAGTGTTGATCTGAAGATCTCCTGTTCTTTTATTTCCCATTTGCTGTCTTTCATCAAGGTTTTGCATGTATCCACTTGACTGAGGATTAATAAGATTGTTCAAATGAGCCAGGATGGAGAACTGAAGAGAGAACAAAATAGCCTGCAGACAATTGAAGATGTGAATTTTCTTGGTTCAAGCTTTGAAGGTAAAACAGTGCCCTAGGGACTCTGTGTGTGTGTGTGTGTGTGTGTGTGTGTGTGTGTGTGTGTGTGTGTGTGTGTGTGTGTGTGTGTGTGGTTGCTTTTTTTTTAAAGGAGGCTCAATTAGGCATCAGACACAAAGTGACCAGCTTCCAACCAGATCCGCAATATTGTGTTTCATTGGTGTGAATTAGTGACTTTTCCATCTAAAGTCATACAGCTTTACATATTATATTCCTGTAGTGGAAAAACTCCCAACTCCAACCATTTTAACGCAGCTAATCCTGTTGGGACAGTCTTATTTGCCACTATTTCTGTTTAATTCCTGTCTGGGCATATCTTAAAGGTAGACATAATGAAAGAGAGTTCTTGACGTTATGTTTATCTTCTGCCAAAGGTGGCCTAGAAGTAGGACAGATTCTCACATCAACTGACAAATGAATAGCATTGTATATAATAACATGTATATACTATATTATAGATACTGTCATTCCTATAGATCAAGAGGTTGTTAGATAGAGGATCACCCAAAGAGCCAGGTTGTTTAATTGTACGATATCTGCTGATTGAGTGCTGGTGACTAGCAGTTGATGAAAGCCATATGATGGGTCAAGGGTATCGGAGGCTACAGCTCTGTTCCGGCCTCAGAGTTGAAGTAAGAAACAGATTTTAATGTTCTCAAAGGAAGAGGCGGGCCCTGCTCAGGGAAGCAGTGTTGCCTAGTAGAAAGAGAACAGGCACTGGAGCTAGCCCACCTGGATTCTAATCCTGACTCTGCCGCTTGCCTGCTATGTGATTCTAGGCACGTCACTTACCTTTTCTGTGCCTCAGTTTCCTCATCTGTAATATGGGAATTCAATCCCTTTTCTCACCCCTCGTCTCAGGAGTATTGGTTAGGCACTTACTAAATGCCAAACACTGTTTTAAGCACTGGGGTAGATACAAGTTTACCGGGTGGGAGACAGTCCCTGTCCCAAATGGGGCTCACAGTTCAAATAGGAGGGAGAATAAGTATGCAATCCCCATTTTACAGAAGAGGCAACTGAGATGCTGAGAAATTAAGTCCCTTGCCCAGTGTCATACAATAGGCAATTGGAGGAGCCGGGATTAGAATCCAGACCTGTACTCTTTCCGCTAGGCCATGAGTCTTCTCCCTCCTTCTTAGACTGTGAACCCCATGTGGGATGGGGACTGTGTCCGATTGTATTATAATTACCACTGTGCTTAGCACAGCACTTAGCACATAGTAATATCACAGTTATTATCACTGTGATTATTGTCATTGTTCCATACTCAGAAGGAGCCAAATACAGTGCTGGACCCATAAGTAGGTACTCAATACAACATGCTGCACATAGTAAGAGACAAAGGAATTCTTTGCATAGTTAATGCTCAGTATACGCAGCGCATTCAGAAGGCACCTAGTACAAAGTTTTGCTCATGGTCAGCATTCATAAATCAATCTGACAGTGGTATGCAGTGTAGAGCACAGTTTAATTCCAGGCAAGTACTTAGGACAGTGCTCTGCACAATGCCAATATTGAACAAACACCATTAATTGATTGGCAGGAGGTGTTCACAGACTGTAAGCTTGTTGCGGGCAGGGAAAGTGTATGTTATATTGTTATGTTGTACTCTCCCATGTGCTTAGCAAGGTGCACTGCACACAGTAAATAAAATAAATGATGGTATTTGAAAAGCGCTTACTATGTGCCAAGCACTGTTCTAAGTGCTAGGTCAGATACAAGGTAATCAGGTTATCTCATGTGGGGCTCACAGTCTTAATTCCCATTTTACAGATGAGGAAACTGAGGCACAGAGAAGTTAAGTGGCTTGCCCCAGGTCACACAGCAGATTAGTGGCAGAGGCAGGATTAGAACCCATGTCCTCTGACTCCCAAGCCAGTGCTCTTTCCACTAAGCTACGCTGCTTCTGTTTCAGTGAATACAACTGATTAACTGAAGGCAATTGAATAGTTCAGAAACTTTAGACTCAGAGAACAATGAGGAAAAGAAACTCCAAAGGACAGTGGGATGGGGGTGGGTAGGAGAGGTACATTGTATTTTGAAATCAATCATTCTGACCTGTTGTAAAGACAAAGAGGCCATGAAGATTTAAAAGTGGTTTCTCTGAGTGCTGTATTGAATATCAAATGAAGACACATTCAGAGTCCTTTCTCAGAGCATTCTGCCTCCTGCTCTCTGATGTTCAGAGGACTGTTATGCGGTGACCTATCAGATCACCAGGTCTGGGACGATGCATGAAAGAAATAGGTCATTTCTAAAGATGTCTAATGTCAAATATCACATGTGCTGCCCAGGTGTAGAGGATAGGTATGTGATGATGAAATTGACTTATAAGGCACATGACTTCTTTTACAAGCATTCTGAACTCATGCCTTGGTTTTAGGAAGACTTCCACATGGCTGCTATTTTAAGAGCAATAAGACTAACCTGAATCGATAAGACCTTGCTTAAAGTTTCCTAGATTCCCAGTGATATAGGAGGAAATTATCCCCTTAGGTTCATTAAGAAATGGGACAAAGGGTCATTAAAGTGAAGTCTTCACCAGAAATTATCTCTAGAACTCAGGCCATGAGAAATGAGATAGCCTTTAACCTGAATTACCTAGAGGTCAAGCTAAAATGAGGGATTCTCTATTGCTGGAGTGCTCTCTGGATGATGCAAGCTAATATGTCATTCATTCATTCAGTCGTATTTATTGAGCACTTACTGTGTGCAGAGTACTACACTAAGCACTTGGGAGAATACGGTAAAACAATAAACAGACACATTCCCAGCCCATAGGGAGCTTACATTCCAGAGTGGGGGGAGACAGACAGTAATAAAAATAAATTACAGATATGTACTGAAGCGTCGTGGGGCTGGGAAGGGGGGAGAACAAAAGGAGCAAGTCAAAGTGACAGAGAAGGGAGTGAGAGAAGAGGAAAGGGGGACTTAGGGAGGGCCTCTTGGAAGAGATATGGGGGAGAATAATTGTCTGTCAGATTTGAGGAAGAAAGGTGTTCCAGGGCAGAGGCAGGACATGGGTAAGGGATCAGCACGGAGATAGAGGCACAGAGATAAGGTTATCGTTAGGGAACCAAGTGTGAGGGCTGGTTTGGGGAGCAAGGTGAAGTAGGAGGGGGCAAGGTGGTGGAGTACCTTGAAGGCAGTGGTGAAGAGTTTTTGTTTGATGAAGAAGTGGAAGGGCAACCACTGGAGTTTTTTGAGGAGTGGGGAGACACGTCCTGAATGTTTTTGTAGAAATATGATCTAACAGCAGAGTGACGTATGGACTGGAGTGGGGAGAGACAGGAGGCTGGGAGGTCAACAAGGAGGCTGATGCAGTAATTGAAGCGGGATAGAATGAGTGACTGTGTTGATGTGGTTGCGGTTTGGATGGAAAGGAAAGGGTGGATTTTAGGTGAGACTGACAGGATTTAGTGATGGATTGAATATGTGGGTTGAATGAGAGCCCAGGTCAAGGTCCAGTCCAGGTCCAGTCAAGGTAACGCCAAGGTTACAGGTTGTGAGACAGGAAGGACAAAACCTCCTTTTGGACTGAGTTATCCTAGGGCACGTGTAAGTAATTTACTTAAAATTACCTTTAGGGTACCTAAGATACCCCTTAAGCACCTGATAATTGCCCTACTCCCAGTCCCACAGGACTTAAATACATATCCTTACACTCTGCCATTTTCCCTAGCTGTAGTTCATTTCAGTGTCTGCCTCTTGCCTTCCAACTCAATTGTATTATTCTCTCCCAAGTGACTAGTACAGTGCTCTGTATACAGTTGGCACACAAGAAATACCATTGATGGAATGACTGAAGCGTTAGTCTAGAGCAGGGTAGGACCAAAAACCATGTCTTGTCTTCTAGACTGTGAGCCCACTGTTGGGTAGGGACTGTCTCTATATGTTGCCAACTTGTACTTCCCAAGTGCTTAGTACAGTGCTCTACATACAGTAAGCACTCAATAAATATGATTGATTGATTGATTGATTATGCTGTCAAGTTGTCTGCAACCCATAGCGACACCATGGACTCGTCTCTCCAAGAATGTCCCACCTCCACCTGCAATCGTTCTGGCAGTGTATCCATGGAGTTTTCTTGCTAAAAATATGGAAGTAGTTTACCATTGCCTTCCTCCGCACAGTGAACCTGAGGCTTCACTCTTGACCCTCTCCCATGCTGCTGCTGCCCAGCACAGGTGAGTTTTGACTTGTAGCACATTGCCTTCCACAGAGATTGCTTCTGCTTGACTCTCCCTCCCTTAGTCGAGACTGGAAATTACCAGGACAGCCCAGTAATTAGTGTTCTAGATAGAATCAGATACACACCCTTAAATGCACAGACAGGTAAAGGGTAAATAAGGCGAGGAGTCTGGTGGGGATGGAAATGTATTTATGTTGTAGTTAGTTTGTAAATTTACATTAGATTGGAAGCTCTTTGAGGGCAGGAATGACATCTGTAAAATGGGGATTAAGACTGTGAGCCCCATGTGGGACTACCTGATTACCTTTTATCTACCCTAGCACTTAGAACAGTGCTGGGCACATAGTAAGCTCTTTAATGTCATTATCATTATTATTACTATTGTCTTTTACTTCTATTTGGAGGCAACTTAAGGCACTTTAGCACCAGAAACTAAGAGCATGAGAACCATATGATGAGAAATAGAAATTGAAATGGAAAAGAGAGCACTCCTCGCAGAATATATGTATAAATATAATAATGATAATAATGGCATTTATTATGAGCTTACTACATGCAAAGCACTGTTCTAAGTGCTGAGGAGGTTACAAGGTGATCAGGTTGTCCCACAGGGGGCTCAAAGTCTTAATCCCCATTTTACAGATGAGGTAACTGAGGCCCAGAGAAGTTAAGTGACTTTCCCAAAGTCACACAGCTGACAACTGGCGGAGGTAGGATTTGAACCCATGACCTCTGACTCCAAAGCCTGTTCTCTTTCCACTGAATCACGCTTATATAGTTCCACTTCTTATTTGAAGAATCAGTGGTATTTACTGAGTACTTACTGTGTAGTGGAGCACTATACTAAGCACCTGGGAGAGTACAACAGAGTTGGTGAACTCTGGTGGTGAAACTCAGGATGTGATTGAAAAGGCCAAAACAGGATGCACAGCAATCTCAACAATACTGTGCACAGGCAAAGCTGACATTTTTGCTGACATGTTTGCTGTTTGCAGCATCTGGTGTTATTTCCACATCTGACCCCTTGTTTCGTGAACTTTATGGAACTTCTGTTTTAATAGAGCCATTCCTTTCATGATGGCAGTGTGCCATAATAGTCTAACAGCATCCAGAAGATGCATAAACACCAACAATGATCCTGCTAATCCCCTTCCACTAGCTGTAAATCTAGAGAAAATGATGGAACCAGGAGGTAACTGCAATTGATTGATCGCTCGTCCATCTAGACAAAAAGCTGTTTATGAGAAGGGAACATGTCTGCTAATTATGTTGTATTATACTCTCCCAAGCGCTCGGTATAATGCTCTACACATAGCAAGTGCTCAATAAATACAATTGATTGATTGAGGTTACAGAAGACAGTTTCCTCTTTCCGTGCTGGGTAACAAAGAAAAATCAAGCCAAAGACTCTGATTTCTTTTATGCAACTTTGCGGCAGGCATCATCCTTACAGGAAGCCCCTAGGACAACACTCATGGAGTCTCCAGCTGCAATCTGTATTTTTAAGATAGTTCTAGAATAAGAATTCCTCATCCAAGTGCTGAATACAATGAATGCCACATGTTCCCCGACCATGATGTTGATGTGTAGGAATATTACTTTGCCTCCTCATTACATCAAGAGGCCCTTCTGAGGCAAGTGTGTTAGGTTTTCCTTAAGCAATCTGCGTAAAACTTCAAATCACCTCGCATCTGAAGAAACCGTCCCTCAGTACCCCTGCCGCTGCTTCAGCACCTCAGGCTTCGAGAACTTCATAAGGTCTGGCACCACTGTTCGGTTCCTGCTATCAAAAGGGCAGAGGGAAAAAGAAAGTCTCCAATCTGATGTGTCTGTCTGCTTCAGGGTAAGTAGACTCATTAGGGAGACCTTAGGAAAGCTGTGGAAACCTTCCCCGGACCAATTGAAATTCAGCAGAGGGATTTGAAGGAGAGACAGAGGGCATGACAAATGGGAGTCCCATCGGAGTGTCATGGTGGGCGACAGAAGGGGAAGCTGGAGGGAAACCCGGTCTCGAGGTGCTGACACAGCACATGTAGCAGCTTGGAAAAGCAGGTTTGGCTTTGCCTCCCAAGCTGACATGCAGTTCCCAGCCCACCTTATTCTCAGATAAGTTTCCCCCCTTCCCATTCTCCTCAACATCTCACACTCTGTAGCTCTTCAAAGCTTTTTTTTCTCCTGTGCTCTGGACCTCGCTCAGCATGCGGCACCTTGGCAAACTTTCTCCGCCCAGAATTCAAATTCCTTAGAGTGCAATAAATAATAATAATAATGTTGGCATTTGTTAAGCACTTACTATGTGCAAAGCACTGTTCTAGGCGCTGGGGGGGATACAAAGTGATCAGGTTGTGCCATGTGGGGCTCACAGTCTTAATTCCCATTTTACAGATGAGGTAACTGAGGCTCAGAGAAGTTAAGTGACTTGCCCAAGGTCACACAGCAGACATGTGGTGGAGCCGGGATTTGAACCCATGACCTCTGACTCCAAAGCCCGGGCTCTTTCCACTGAGCCATGCTGCTTCTCTAATAATAATGATAATATAATAATGATAATACTAACAATTGTGTTTTTTGTTAAGGGCTTACTATGTGCCAAGCATTATGCTAAGTGCTGGGGTACGTACAAGATAATTAGGTCAGAGCCAATACCTGTCATACAAAGGGCTCACAGTCTGAGTGATTATATCTTTTATGGTACTTGCTAAGTTCCATGAAAGTTAAGTATGACTTCCCCTCTTCAAAGCCTTACTGAAGGCTCACCCCCTCCAAGAGGCCTTCACAGACTAAGCCCCCCTTTTCCTCAGCTCCCCCTCCCCATTGCCCCAACTCGCTCCCTTTGCTCTACCCCCTGGCCCCACACTACTTGCGTATATGTGTTCATATCTATAATTCTATTTATATTAATGCCTGCTTACTTGTTTTGATGTGTATATATCTATAATTCTATTTATTTATATTAATGCTTGTTTACTTGTTTTGATGCATACATGTCTATAATTCTATTAATTTATATTGATGCTATTGATGCCTGTTTACTTGTTTTGATATCTGTCTGCCCATTTCTAGACTGTAAGCCCACTGTGGGCAGGGATTGTCTCAATTGCTGAATTGTACTTTCCAAGTGCTTAGTGCAGTGCTCTGCACACAGTAAGCACTCAATAAATACGATTGAATGAATGAATGAATGCTTACTATGTGCCAAGCATTGTACTGAGATCTGAGTTAGATACAAGATAATCAGGTTGAACACAGTCCCGGTCTCACATGGGGTTCACAATCATCAATCGTATTTATTGAGCGCTTACTGTGTGCAGAGCACTGTACTAAGTGCTTGGGAAGTACAAGTTTGCAACATATAGAGACAGTCCCTACCCAACAGTGGGCTCACAGTCTAAGTAGGAGGGAAATCTTCAATTGCAGAAGAACCTAAAGCCGTGACTTTCTATTCCAAAATGGTCCCAAGGTAGTCACTTCATTTGGAAAAGGACTGACAGGTGGAGAGTTTACACCCTAACCCCTAGATGCCATGCTGGAGGGTCTAAGGGCAGTACTCCATGTCTAGACAGGACAAAGCAGGTGGGTATCGTGGAGAGCCCTGCTACCATGATGGATAGAGATATCAGGAAGCAGCATGGTCTACTGGATAGAACACACCCCTGGGAGTCAGAAGGACCTGGGTTTTAATCCCATCACTGCCACTTATCTGCTTTGAGACCTTGGACAAATCACTTAACTTCTCTGTGCCTCAGTTACTGCACCTGTTCATTCATTCAATCATATTTATTGAGCTCTTACTCTGTGCAGGGCACTGTTACTAAGCGCTTGGGGAGTACAAGTCGGCAACATATAGAGACAGGCCCTACCCAACAAGAGGCTCACAGTCTAGAAGGGGGAGACAGACAACAAAACAGAACACGTAGACAGGTGTCAAAATCGTCAGAAGAAATAGAATTAAAGCTGTATGCACATCATTAACAAAATAAATAGAATAGCAAATATGTACAAGTAAAATAGAGTAATATATAAATGCGGTAATAAAACCTGTAAAATGGGGATTACAACTGTTAGCCCCATGTGGCACAGGGACTCTCTCCAATCTGATTATTTTGTATCTACCCCAGTGATTAGTACAGTGGTTGGCACATAGTAGGCGCTTAACTAATGCCATAAAAAGAAAAGATCAGGCAAAACCTGATGCCTGATTTTGAACAGTTGACAGAAGCTGTTTCTTCCCTCTTTCATGACTGAAAAGGGTACTTTATCAAATGCCTAAGACACCTCCTGTTCCCAATGGCACATTGTCCTGGAGATCAACTCTATATAGTAAATCCTTGGCACATACGAGGGAAAGAAACAGAACCTCTCAGAAAAGCCATCACTGAGGGGAGGGGGGGCAGGGTGCTAGAGATGGGAAGAATGGGAAACATCTTGGCTCCAAGTGTTTGTAGGACTGTGTTCCTGGGACTACATATCCAGCAACAGTCTGTCAGTCAGACAGTCAATTGTATTTATTGAGCATTTACTGTGTGTGGAGCACTATACTAAGCACTTGGGAGAGTACAGAATAACAATAATACAGACACATTCCCTGCCTACAATGAGCTGGAAATGGTAGGCCTGACAGAGGCAGCTCCATTACAAAGCCGCAGTTAAGGACCACGGGTTGAATAAGAGCTATAACTTCCAAGGTGCCATCTCACAAAAGTGGAAAGGCCAGTCGGATAACTTATTCAGCATAGGGGAGCTCACCATGGGCAGAGAACATGTCTACCAACCCTGTTTTACTGTACTCTCGCAAGCACTTAGCCCAGTGCTCTGCACTCAGTAAGCACTCAATAAATATGATTGATTGACAGGGTTCCTTGGTAACTTCTTACCTGTGTGACGACAGCCTACTGCTTTTCAGACATTTCTTGTCAACCCATGACAAAGTGTTCTAACAGTAAATCCCTCTTTGGCCTGGTTGAAAGTGAGGTTTTTCTTTATTGCACAATAAAGAAAAACATGGAAGCAGAAACGTCTTTCAGGTATCCGTCCTATATAAACTCAACTTTAAAATTACTGAAATGTGTATTAGGAATAGTGGCATAGGCTTGGGAGTCAGAAGGTCGTGGGTTCTGATCACGGCTCTGCCACTTGTCTGCTGTGTGACCTTGGGCAAGTCGTTTCTCTTCTCTGTGCCTCAATTAGCTCATCTGTAAAATGGGGATTGAGACTGTGAGCCCCCCATGGGACAGGGACTGTGTCCAACCTGTTTGGTCTGTATCCACCCTAACACCTAGTACAGTGTCTGGCACACAGTAAGCACTTGAATACGGCAATTATTATTAATTATTATGGTGACTCCATCTTGTCGTGTTGAGATTTGAGTGGCCTTCCCCACAATGGAACAGAGACCCCGGGTCTTCTGATACTGGCCAATCCCTTACAAAACCCTTCCCAAATTCCCCAAATGAAGAGGACACTCACTAGTCTCTCTCAGGGAACCACCAGCCTAGGTAATGGTGGTTGACATTGAATAGAAATAGAGCTGACTCAGATCATTTCTAGAAATTGAAGACATCTGGGGAAGTGTCAACTGGCCTGGGTAGTAATTTGAAATTGTGATAACTGAAATGTGGTCACCTCAAGCATTCCCACCCTCCAGAATTCCTCTCCTTCATGCATCTCCAGAAAGATTGTAGGGCTGTTCTGTTTCATTCACCCTCTGCTCCAAGTCCAGAGCTGAGAGAGAGACAGAGAGAGAGGAAGAGAGAGAGAGAGAGAGTATATTTGGGTGCCACTTCTGTTCTTGGGGGTGGGATCCATTTCCTGTTTTATGGGGCTCCTTCCCCAGGGAGGTTGTGACAGTAGAAAATAAACTCTGTAATCCCAAGCTAAATTCAAAACCTTCAAAGGAAACCTTTCAAGTGTAGGGGGTGTTTATCCCGCCTAGAGCCAGGGTAAAGCTCCATGCACCAATCCAAGTTTACAAAAGGAATAACCACTCTAAGTGGCTGAAAGAACTCCGGCGTCAGGGCACGTTAGTCCTGAGTTTGGGTTGTGTCGGAGAGAAAAGAACATACCAAATTTGAATTTGACTCTGGCAATATTGAAGTGGGAAATGGTCAGTTCAAACTGTCTTTCTCCATTTACCCTAAATGAGGTTAGAGCTCTGTTGACATTTAATTAGAAAATGCAACTACTTCTGAGGTAATGCCCAGTATCACATAACACAAAAGTGCTTAGAAGGTAAACGTCTGGGATAGACGCTATCTATCATTATGCCTCTGAATTTGTAGGTACAAATACGTCAACAAGTGGTTGCATGCTTTTTGCCAGAGCCCTGAAACCTCTCTTGAAAGTGAGTGCAGCCCAGCATAAGGAATTACTTTGTGAAAGCCTCCAAGTGAGTCTAACTTTTATCCCACCCCTAGGACCAGACTCTACTGCTTGCTATGTGCACATTCAGATAAGCCATTCTGATATCATTTGACAGGTGCCCCTTCCCATATAAGGACGGGTGGGCATCGGTGTGCCCAGCTCAAATAGGGCACCACTTCTCCCAAAGCTGCACAGGAGAAATGCCCAGAAACGCTGGCCCCAGAATGAAGATTCGATTCACAGAGGCTCCCCTGGCCAAAACCATGGAAAATGAATTTGGTTCTGAATAGAGAGAGCTCTCATAGATCAAACATTTTGAGTAGACTAAACATCTCTGACAATGAGTCTAAAGTTTCATGGTAAAGCAATTTTACTCAGTAATTTGCTCCATTCTAAATACTCTTGGTTCTTCTAAGTTCATCTCTCACTAAATTATTTTCTCAGGACGCTTCATTTCAATAGAATAAGGTTGGCATGTTGAGACTACAGAGGGGCCTTCGCAATACAAGTGCATGTGGTATAATACCTTTTTTTCTGTCATGAAGATTTAATCAAATTCACTAAGGTGATGGACTATAATAGAGATTTTTCAATAATGGATGTTAAAAGGGTCCTTATGTAATGAGTTAGAACTAGTGAATAAAAAGTGGATAGTGTGCATTTCAGTCCTTTTACCATATGAAAGATTAACTGGCCCGTTGGGAAGCCAAAATCAGTCTCTCCTTCTTCCAGGCCTGGAAAGTCATTATGGCCTTGTTTGTTTGTCTGATAAATTGTAGAAACTGGGGTACAGTATATCATCAAGAAGGGCTGTATATCATTTAGCTCTCAAATAGGAACATAAAACAACTGCTGATTGCAAATGGGCCCTTTTAAAGATTCACTACAGAGTTGGCATTTCTGAATGTTTTTATGCTGGCAAGCTATTATAATAACTTCTGAGGGATCAAAATGGATGTAACTTATTCCAAAGTATTCAACATGCTACTTAGATGAACAGACGTGCATTTGCCCCATGCCCATCAAAATAACATCTACTCATTTTCCCAAATATATTTTGGTTTCTTCTCTTACCTACCTAATCATTTTTCCCACCGTAGCTTTCAGATGCTTGTTCTCTTGCTCTCCTTGATGATTTTTTCTTTTGTATCTTAAGTATTGAAATAATAATAGATAATGAGTCACTTTTCATCTCTCTAGATTATAAACACGTTGCAATTTTATTACACTGTTCTTTCCCAAGCACTTAACACAGTACTTTCCCAAGCACTTAGTACTGTGATCTGCACACAATAAGTGCTCAATAAATATGATTGATTGATTAATCCTTCCAAGAAGAGAAGGAGATGATAGGATTGGGCTGATCCCCTGATAAAAAGGCTGAAAGAGAAGAGAGATTTGGGGGGAACTCTTTGATTTATCAAAGATGAAGATGCCCGAGACTTTGGCTCTCTCAAAGTAGCCATTATCATACCCAAAATGTAGCATTTTGAGGGTGCAAAGGAGGACACACCTCATGGCATCAACTCCTAGAATCAATCAATCACATTTATTGAACTTTTACTGTGTTCAGGGCACTGTACCACGAGCTCAGGAAGAGTACAATTTAAGATAATCGGTAGACACATTCTCTGCCCATAACAACCTTACAGTCTAAAATGTGCATTGCTAACAGAAGAGGTGACCATTGTTACCTCAGAGCTATATTCCTTCAGGGTCTCATCAATCAACCAATCCACTAAATTTATTGAGTGCTAATTGTGTGCAGCACACTGCACTAAGCACTGTTCCTGGGCATGATGATGGTCAGAGAGGTGCCTTGAATCCCACCTATTGATCAGTTATTCAAAAGAGTTGATGATCTGAAATGTATTTAGTTCTGAATATGAAAGAGAGAACTCGGTAGGCACATACACATTTATGTTCATGCCTGTGCTTTTTATTGTATTTAAGCACTTACTATGTGTCAGATACTATACTAAGTGCCGGGGTAGATGCAAGCTAATCAGGTTGGACACAATCCATGTCCCACATGGGACTCACAGTATTAATCCCCATTTTACAGATAAGGTCACTTAGGCACAGAGAAGTTAAGTGATTTGCCCAAGGTCACATAGCAAACTAGTCACAAAGTCAGAATTAGAACCCAGGTCCTTCTGACTCAAAGGACTGTGCTCTATCCACAAGGCCAGTTGCTCCTCTTCACCAACTCTGTTAGTTTCTTGTGGGAAGGAAAATGTCTATCAACTCTGTTGCATTGTATTCTCCCAAGCACTTAGTACTGTGCTCCGCACACAGTAAGTACTCAATGAACACCACTGATTATCTGATAGAGAGACAAGGTTGACACAGAGACAGAGAAAAGGAGATTAAGTTTAAGCTGGCGGAGTGAGGGTAATAAGATGTTTATTTCATCTTGATGTGGGGATGGAACTTCAGGAATGACAGTGACAAATACCTGATCTTGGAGTCTCTGAAATGCACCCTGGAGGTCAGAACTGAGCATCCCTTTGCTCTGTCACCTTGGGTAGAATTTCATGAACGAAATACAACACTAGGATTTCCAAAGTCCTAGCTTATGTGACTCCTTGAGCAGTTCCATGAGCTTTACCTGTATGTTACGCTCAGCATCAAATGACCACAGGATCTTAGAATGTACTCAGCAAAAAAATTGCATCATATCCTCACTGTACTACATTGTGATCTCAATCCACCCTGAAATTTAAGGAATGTGTGTAATACTAAATAATAAAGTAGGGGGTTTAGTAAGGCTCTGGCTCTTTACTGGCAGCTAAGAGTCATGAGCCAGCATGAAAGTTGGCCCAATTTTCTCTTTCATTATCTAAAAAATGGTAATGGTGGTTGTATCTTTCATATTGCATGCACTATAAACGTATTAATTCACTAGACTTTATTGCATACCTACTGAGCATGTCCCCTCTCAGGATCACACTTGGACAGTTTCCACTACTCTACCAGTCTTGATTACAGGAGGGAGAGTCTAGCAGAGGCATACCCATTCCATTTCTAGCTTGGGCAGTGGCTAGCGAGTGGAAGGCAATCTGCTACAAGCCAAAACTCACCTATGCTGGGCAGCAGGGACATGGGAGAGATTCGAGGGCCGAAACTCAAGTTTACTGCGCGGATGGAGGCAATGCTAAGCCACTTGGTATATATTGGTGCATATTTACCAAGAAAACTCTATGGATACACTACCAGAACAATTGTTGGAGAGCAGAGGGTTCTGGGATAGATCTGTCTGTGGTGTCACTATGGGTTGGAAACAACTTGACAGCATAAGACAAGACTGCACATGGACCACTGTAGTTGGTATTTAGACAAGTGCAATGAAAAAAAAAATATATAGGGGTGATTCTGTTGCTATGGATTTTTTAATAGCTTGAGCCTTGGCTCCAACACTTGTCTGCTGTGTGACTTTGGTCAAGTCACTTCACTTCTCTGTACTTCAGTTACCTCAGCTGCAAAATAGGAACTAGGATTGTGAGCCCCACATGGGACAGGGACTGTGTCCAACCTAATTTGCTTGCATCCACCCAGTGCTTAATACAGTGTCTGGCACAAAGTAAGTGCTTAAATACCATTATCATTATTAATGTATTATTATTATTATAAAAGAGCACAGCTCTGGGAATCAGGAGAACTGGGTTCTCATCCTGATTCTCCGTGTTAGATCTCTACTCTCAGTGGTGAAGCTTTCTGTTCAAAGAACCACTTATGGCATTCTGAAGAATGACTGGCTAACATGGACAGCAAAGATCACATTAAATACCAAGGGAATTCCCTGCCAGTTCTTGTCACAGTGGCACAGCACGGGAAATTATCCGTGATCACTGCCACTAAAAATGGATCTGTATGTAAATAAAAACTCTTCAAGTGCATTTCATGTTTTGCTGCACTCCTGCCTTGCCTGTTTGCTCCAGCCAGAATATGGCTTGCAAAGAAAAGATAGTTTGAATGGCACTGACTAAACCAGTAGCACTAGTATCAATTCCTCCATGCACGTTATCTTTCCCAAAATCTAAGAACTGCAATTTCTGACATGTTCATCCAGCATTCCTAATAGGAGACTTTATCCATCAGACTATATGAATGGTTGAAAAGTTGGGTAATAATAATGATGGCATTTATTAAGCGCTTGCTACATGCAAAGCACTGTTCTAAGCACTAGGGAGGTTACAAGGAAATCAGGTTGCCCCATGGGGGGGCTCAGTCTCAATCCCCATTTTATAGATGAGGGAACTGAAGCACAGAGAAGTGAAGTGACTTGCCCAAAGTCACACAGCTGACAACTGGCAGAGTCGGGATTCAAACCCATGACCTCTGACTCCAAGGCCCGTACTCTTTCCACTAAGCCACGCTGTGGTTATTACTCTACCAAGTATACATATTAATTGCTTTTAGTTTCTGGCATTCAGCTTATCCAGGAACTATAGGCATGCAGAGTGACTTCCATTAAAAGGATTGTTTTACTTGTTTGCTTTTAGCCATAAGATTTGGTGGTCACCTTACTTATATGTTTAGCTCTTCAGAGATTCTTGTTTTTTCTATTTCTGACCAGACTTTTTTCCTTCCCAGAGGTACCTTTGAAGTCAAATGAGAGGTCTAAAGGGTGCAAAAAGAGACAGGACTCTCAGAATGCCAAGCACTGTAAACACTACAAATAATTAGTTGCAACAACTTTGAAGGCTGTGCCAGCCAGAGAGAGGGGAACTGCTCAAGCCACACCCCAGTTTCCACAAATGCTGGCAAGATTTCCTTGGATTCCAGCTCTCCAGACTTTAAATTGAGGATGTTTATATTTGGAACTCCCCAGGGCCATGAAATCACAGATTAAGAGAGCCTGTTCCAGTCCTTAGCCCTTTCAGTCAAGAGGCTCTTCCTCTGGCCACCCAAACAATCTCTTCTGTGACTTAAAACCATTTCTTATTCCTTGGACTTTGGTGGGACTGAAGAAACCTGCCACTGGCCTGCTGTTTTACCTCAAGCAGGCCACTTAATCTCAATTTCCTAATCTGTAAAATGGGAATAAGATATCACCTCTCCCTAGTAGTAATGGTATTTATTGAACCCCATCCTGAACTAAGTGCTTGGGAAATGCAACAGATTTACAAGTCTCCTTCCCTGACCCAAGGATTTTACAATAGAATGGGGCTCCCTACTCCTTAGAAATGTAAACCCAGTGTGGGACAAAATATTTTATCTCATTATCTTGCATTTACCCAGCCTTTAGCACAGAATTTGGCACTTAGTAAGTGCTTCGTAAGTACCATACCTAACAAAGGGGGTAGAAGAGGAGTGACTGGGAATGGCTAGAACTGAACAAAAAACCTCCTGCTCATGGACTTCAGTTCTAACCAATCAATCAATAGAACTGATTGAGCACTTTCTCTACAGAGCACCACTCTAAGGACACCATTCTAAGTTCTGGGGAGAGTACAATAGAAGCACCTTGAATTTATATAGTGCTTTAATTTTCCAAAGGGTGTTTATCTTACTAATCGTATTTTTGTCCTCACAATATTCCTAGGAAGTAGGGAAAGGCAGGCTTTATCATCTCTGTTTTACAGGTGAGGAAACTGAGTCACCCACAGACATTAAGTGACTTTTCCATGATCACAGCAGAGTAGTGGTGAAACTGGGACTCAAATCTTCTGCCTGTCGGTCCTATGGTCTCTCCAGTAGAACTCACTTTCTCCTTGATGCATTTCTTCCACTGTATTCATTCATTAATTCAATTGTATTTCTTGAGCACTTACTGTGTGCTAAGTACTAAGCGCTTGGAAAGTACAAGTTGGCAACATATAGAGACGGTCCCTACTCAACAACAGGCTCACAGTCTAGAAGGGGGAGACAGACAAGACAAAACATGTGGACAGGTGTCAAGTCATCAGAATAAATAGAAATAAAGCTAGATGCACATCATTAACACAGTAAATAGAATAGTAAATATGTACAAGTAAAATAAATAGAGTAATAAATCTGTACAAACATATACATAGGTGCTGTGGGAAGGGAAGGAGGTAGGGCCAGGGGGGATGGGGAGGAGGAGAGGAAAAAGGGGGCTCAGTCAGGGAAGGCCGCCTGGAGGAGGTGAGCTCTCAGAAGGGCTTTGAAGGGAGGAAGAGAGCTAGCTTGGTGGATGTGTGGAGGGAGGGCATTCCAGGCCAGGGGGAGGATGTGGGCCAGGGGTATCTATGTCTGTTCTGTTGCTCAGGCATCTATCTCTCTGTCCTTCAGAGATTCAGGCAATTCAAGGATTCGATATCACTTCTGTTTGGCCTTCATGAAAATCCACAACTTCTGTATGATGATTTCTCACTGTCATTATGGGCAGGTAATGTGACTGCTAATTCTACTTTATTATACTCTCCCAACTGCTCAGTTCAGTGTTCTGCATGCAACAATAAATAATAAACAAATATTGATCGATTAATTGATTAACTGTCAAATACTGAGGCTGGTGGCGCAATCTGGCCACCGTTGAATTGTCTGTTTCATTTTCCAATAAACCTGGTCATGAGAGCAATTGAGCTTTTGCGATGGAAACTGGAATTCCTGGCAGACCTCTGTTTCCATGATTTTCCCCAAAATAGGTCCTCCAAATGAATATGATGAGAGTCTGGAAGTCAGCTAAAGTATTCAGTCTATTTGCAACACTGAATCTTGAGAAGCTTTAGCAACCTTCAGGCAATACTGGGGATTCATGGAATCACAATGCATTTAGAAGATTTGGTTTTCTTGGGAACACAACAGGGTGGTGATTTGCATAAGACTTGTTTGATTGGATTATGGATAATAATAATAAAAATAATAATAATAATAATGGCATTTGCTAAGCGCTTACTATGTGCAAAGCACTGTTCTAAGCTCTGGGGAGGATTCAAGGTGATCAGGTGGTCCCACGTGGAGCTCACATTCTTAATCCCCATTTTACAGATGAGGTAACTGAGGCACAGAGAAGTGAAGTTACTTGCCCAAGGTCACATAGCTGACAAGTGGCAGAGCTTGGATTCGAACCCATGACCTCTGTGGTTGCCCTATATGACCTACCAAGCTCTAGTAGAAGGAGTTGAATTTTGATCTGCTAATAAGCTGGGGCCCTTATGATTGACATCTGCCAGTTATCGGACACCATCTGACGCTGGCCTGGCGCCTGACCCCTCTATCTGCTCCCCTCCCTCAGAGTCAGTCATATGATGCAATCCACCCAAATTTACCCATTGAACAGACTTTCTGATGTCTTCTCAGAGTCCGACTATTGACCTGAACCTACCTGGCAGTTTAATCAGTCAATCAAAGTGATCGATTGAGGACAAACAGTGTGGTAGTTGGATTATCCAGTTTTTGCACATAACCAAGACAGTCCTTCTGATGTTCCCCACCAAGTCCAACTTTTTAGGCTCAGCTGACCCCACAAAGTGCTTAGTACAGTGCTCTGCACAGATTAAGTATTGAATAAACACCACTGATTGTATGAAACAGGGAGAATTTAAGATATGAGTGTGATAGATAGTAAGAAGTGGTGTGGCCTAATTGATTCAATCATATTTATTGAGCGTTTACTGTGTGCAGAGCACTGTACTAATGGATAGAGCACAGGCCCGGAAGTCAGAGGGACCTGGGTTCTAATCCCAAATCCACCACTTATCTGTTGTGTGGGTCAGTCATTTAACTTCTCCGGGCCTCAGTTCCCTCATCTGTAAAATGGGGATTAAGACTGTGAACCCCATATGGGACTGGGACTGTGTCCAACCTGTTAATCTTCTTACTAAACCCAGGGCTTAGAACAGCTCCTGGTAGCTAGTAAGAACCTAACAAATACCACAGTTATTATTATTATTATTAGATTAAAATAGAAGATGACAAATAGTGGACCCTGAACCTCAAAGGCTGACTGTGTCAACCTACACCATTGACTAGGCCCCTTGAGGAAAGCATCCTGTGAAGAAAGGCCATGACTCTACCACTCTCCCTAAACCTGAGTGTTTCTGTTACAATCTCTATTACCATTCAGCTGTTGACCATGATTCCATCTGCTGAGAAAGGGGCAATAAGGGGGTCCTCGATTCCACAGAAGAATGCCAACACAAAACAGTGGTTGGGAGACTGTATGTTCCCTTTGTACTACACCAATACATCAGGTGGTATAGTTGTTCAGAACCCATCACAGAGAATAATAACTAGGGGAGAAGACTGGCAAGGGTGGTGGAAAAACTCAGTCATTTTCTTAACAATAGCAATGGCATTTGTTAAATGCCAACTATGTGCTATGGGATGGGGTAGATACAAGATAATTAGATTGAACACAGCTCTGCACACAGTAAGCACTCAATAAATACAACTGCATGAATGAAAAATAATAATGATGATGGTATTTGTTACATGCTTACTATGTGCCGAGCACTGTTCTAAGTGCTGGGATAGATACAAGGTTATCAGGTTGGCCCACATGGGGTGCACATTCTTAATCCCCATTTTACAGATGAGGTAACTGAGGCACAGAGATGTTAAGTGACTTGTCCAAAGTCACACAGCTAAGTGGTGGAGTCGGGATTAGAACCCATTACCTTTGACTCCCAAGCCCGTGTTCTTTCCACTAAGCCACCCTGCTTCTCCAGGCCACACTGCTTCTCTGAAAGAAGAGAAGGTATTTAATTCCCATTTTATAGATGAGGGAAATGAGCCACAGTTAAGTCAACTGACTTGCCCAAGGTCACACAGCAGGAAAGCGATAGAGGAAGGATTGGAACTCAGTTGGAGTTCTCCTCGGTTGAGTCTTTAAGCCTATTTTGTTTTAATGTCTTATCACTCCTGATGAATCTGTCTCCAATCCTTTCTCCGTACTTAGACTTTCAGATTGTGAGTCCCAGGAGAAACAAGCACCATGTTAAATTCCCAGCAGTATATTCTTTCCCAGCGCTTAATACAGTGCTCTCTTCTACGCCTACTACTGTTACTTATTCTTAGTCCTGCTCACTATACTGTTTCTCTTTTCCAACCACAGGGCTACATTTTCACAGTATCTCCAAATAATACAACTCCAAAAGTTACCTGGCCCAGAACACAGCTCAAGAAGAAGCTTCATACATCGGGAAAGAAGCATGGCCGAGTGGACGTTGCATGAGACAGGGAGTCAGAAAACTGGGATTCTAAACTTGGCTCAGCCACGAACCTTCTATGTGACCTTGAGCAAGTCACTTAACTCCTCTAGGCCTCAGGTCCCTCATCTGCAAAATAGGGATTCAATATCTGTTTCCCTCCTACTATATACTCTGAGCACCATGAAGGTCCTGCTTGCTTAGTAGAGTACTTGGCAAATAGTGAGCATTTAAATACCACAATTATTATTTCTATTATAGAGATTTTCTGCCCAAAGGAGATATAACCCTGCTTCAAGGGGAGATGGAGAAGTTAGTGAGTGTCGGTACCTTTTCTCTTCTTCTGCTCCTGAGTGTGCATTGCTGAGTCTGTGGGAGCTCTGGACAGGGCAACTGGGCTCCGTTTCAATACCTATAATCAAAAGTGCACTGCTAGAGTGCCCATCCATCTGAAAACCTTGTTTCCCTAAGAAATCCTGAGGTGTAGAAGCTTGAAGGACTGTATTTTTCAACTCAGAGTAGTGGCCTCATTGGGTGCCTGGAATTCTAGCCCAGTAATCACTTAGAATTAGTAGCACAGCTCCATCCACATAATTTAACTATTATTATTATTTTAAATATATGTCAGTATTTTAATTATATCTAGTTTAATGTACATGAATATTTTAGCGGGCTTCATTTCAGTAATGAAAAAGCACTTAAGATTAAATTGTATAGCCTGTCGTTTTATTTTTCTAAAATAGATTTATAGCCATCAAATAGCTGCTGCGGTTTTTGCTATTGTTCTGAAATTTTTAATTCATTATGTTCATGCAGAAAAGGAAATCCATAGTAAATATTCCATTTGATCGTATCTGCTTAATTGCATGTGATAACTACTAACTGCGGCTCTTTGGGATCCAAGACAGGAAAAGGCAGAGTTGACCTGTCTCCAACAAACAGGTCCTAAAGACAAATAAGGGGCCAACGGCTATCATCCAATTGCCAATCATTCCCATCTCCACAGCTGAGGCATGTCAAATATCAGAGGTGCAGTAGCCACAGCCCTCTCTTTCCTGTTCTATGGACTGGGGCTGAGCAGGTGTTTATAATCAGTGTGGAAGTCTAGGCTAATCCTACACACTGCATGTCTACCGGGGCCACATTCTATGGAGCTGAATCTGGGTCCAGTAGTTCAAATTAGTTCTACACTCACAAATAACCCAGGAATCAGAGGCAAAATGGTGAAACTTTGGCTTCATCTATTTGGATGTTTTGGGTCAAAGTTTGGGGTTTTATTTTATTTATTTCAGGGCGGGGGGAGGATGTTCTGAAATATTAAGGTGAGGCTAAATATATTTCTTTGCCTGATTTATCCAGGTCAAGGGCATATGTTGAACTAGTACATAGCATTTGTCAAAATAAACTAACTGGAGAGGGTAAGGTGTATAAGACGGTCTCGTGTGAAGGGTACTGGGATGGAAAGGTCATTTGGGCTGCCTGTGGGGTAATAACCTCAACTTTGTTCTGTTCCTAACCTTACATCTCAGAAGTCCTTTCTACCAAAGTTCCATCCCCAGAATTTACCCCCAGTTGGCCTGGCACCGTAACATAACCAGACTGATTGGCTGTCAAATCCTGGTTTGGAATTGCAGCAGCCTAAATTTCATCCCAATTTCACATGTCCAAGACTGAACTCCTTGTCTTCCCTCCCAAACCCTGCCCTCTCCCTGACTCTCCCATCACTGTTGACGGCACTACCATCCTTCCCGTCTCACAAGCCCGCAACCTTGGGGTCATCCTCGACTCAGCTCTCTCATTCACCCCCACATCCAGGCCGTCACCAAAACCTGCCGGTCTCAGCTCCGCAACATTGCCAAGATCCGCCCCTTCCTCTCCATCCAAACCGCCACCCTGCTCATTCAAGCTCTCATCCTATCCTGTCTGGACTACTGCATCAGCCTTCTCTCTGATCTCCCATCCTCGTGTCTCTCCCCACTTCAATCCACACTTCATGCTGCTGCCCGGATTGTCTTTGTCCAGAAACGCTCTGGGCATATTACTCCCCTCCTCAAAAATCTCCACTGACTACCAATCAACCTACGCATCAGGCAGAAACTCCTCACCCTGGGCTTCAAGGCTCTCCATCACCTCGCCCCCTCCTACCTCATCTCCCTTCTCTCCTTCTACAGCCCAGCCCACACCCTCCACTCCTCTGCCGCTAATCTCCTCACCGTGCTTCGTTCTCACCTGTCCCGCCGTCGATCCCCGGCCCACGTCATCCCCCTGGCCTGGAATGCCCTCCCTCCCCACATCCGCCCAGCTAGCTCTCTTCCTCCCTTCAATGCCCTACTGAGAGCTCACCTCCTCCAGGAGGCCTTCCCAAACTGAGCCCCCTCCTTCCTCTCCCCCTCGTCCCCCTCTCCATCCCCGTCTCATCTCCTTCCCTTCCCCACAGCACCTGTATATGTGTATATATGTTTGTACATATTTATTACTCTATTCATTTTACTTGTACATATCTATTCTATTTACTTTATTTTGTTAATATGTTTGGTTTTGTTCTCTGTCTCCCCCTTCTAGACTGTGAGCCCACTGTTGGGTAGGGACTGTCTCTATATGTTGCCAACTTGTACTTCCCAAACGCTTAGTACAGTGCTCTGCACACAGTAAGTGCGCAATAAATAAGACTGCTTGATTGATTCATTGATCCCAATTCTGACAACAGAATAGTTTAATAATTTACCCAAGTTTACACAGCAGGTAGATGGCAGAACTGGGATTAGAATTTAGGTCCTATGACTACCAAGCCCATCTTCTTTCCATTAGGCCACACTGCTTTTCCTTGCTTTAGAAAAAGCTTGACATAATTCCACAAGTCATTATGATAATCTTCCAGCCCTAAGGCATCTAGATTCCTTAACCAGTAACAGAGACTGAATCTTGTATCATGCTAAAACCCGAAGGGGTGATACCATGTCCACCACCAAGTAACAGGAGAGGTTCAGACAGGAAGACCTCTCTACCCTATTTAGAAAATGGAGATGCAATGTTATGCAAAACTGAATGCTGGCCATTCATAAACCAGGATGCTGGCTTGAGATTTTCAGATGAATATAGCAATGTCTCTTTTCACTGTTACACTAGGACACCCAATCAACTCTTGAATCGTGAGCCAAAATTGGAAAAACAACATTAAGGAGGGCAGAGGAAGCATTTTAATGTTCCAGTAAGACAAAGCCTTAGGTTATATTGCATCCCCACTGAAAACTGGGAATTATTTGCCACAAATAAACCAGCATGGTAATCAAAAAAGGAGAGGCCCTTTTCAAGCATTAGATAAGAAGGCACAGTAAAAAACAAACATGACATCTCAACAAAAGGATAATCTTGGGTATACAGTGCAGTCAGAACTGGGAGTCCCACAATAGTCTTCTCTCTCATACATGCACACACATACACACACACACACACAAATTTCATCACTGGGTGGCATCTTGAAGCACAAAGGAAACCTGTATAACTGTCCATTACTTTTCTCCTGACTCAATCAATCAGTGGTATTTATTGAAAGTATTTGTGAAGAGCGCCATGTTTCAACTCTTCTGGACTTGACGTGAGACATTTTCTGTACCTGAAATTTGCTTCTCAGATCCAAAAGAACTAAGGAAGGCCTCTAAAGAATCATTTGCCTGAAGCCAATCTAGTGGATGGATCACTATTCATTCAATTTTGTGACATGAAGAGAGATGCGTTCAAATATTTGCATTTATTTCTCTATTTAAGACTCATAATCAAATCAGGACAGGTCATACCCTTCCAGTTTCAGTGCTTTTAGGTGTCTTTGGGTTTAAGTAATTGTTTTACTGGGCTCTTAGTTGGTATTTTTCAGTATATACCTTTTGACACAAATGTTTCCTATGATTCTGTTAAATAACGACACTCTACGGTACTTCTGACAGGAAGACAGAACTGTGCCCCAGACCTGTACACCTTTTGCTCTTCAGTTTAAATTTCATTTAGAAACAAAGAACAAGAAGTTCAGATTTAAAAGGCCTGAGGTAAGATATAGGAAGCAAGACTCCTTTGACATTTGTTGAAACAGATTCAGCCTGACATGACGCCCTTTCCCATGGCAGGAATGTGGGTCTTCCTCAGCTCCCCACCTCCCTCTTCATTTCTCTCTCCACTACTGGATGCGATGTTGTCTATTTTCTGATCTTGTGGATTCCAGGAGAGTGGAATCTCCAACCTATACTCTATGTGGGTAGAGCTAGGTCAAGAGAAGCAGCATAGGACCATTTGGGAGGGAAATTGAAGCCAAATGTTGCTCCACCCACTATTTTAAGCTTTTGGCGGAGGACTTCCTGGCTCTGCCACAATATCCTGAGCCACGGTGCCTTCCCCTGATGAGGATAAAAGGGAAGATGCATCACACTCCTTATGGGCAAGGCCTGCATATACCAAGCCTATTGTTTTCCCAAGTTCTTTGGAAAGTGCTCTGTAATAATAATAATTATGGTACTTGGTAAGTGCTTACTATGTGCCAGGCACTGAACACTAAGCACAGCGTGGCTCAGTGGAAAGAGCCCGGGGTTTGGAGTCAGAGGTCACGGGTTCAAATCCCTGCTCCACCAATTGTCATCTGTGTGACTTTGGGCAAGTCACTTAACTTCTCTGTGCCTCAGTTACCTCATCTGTAAAAGGGGGATTAAGACTGTGAGCCCCACGTGGGGCAACCTGATCACCTTTTATCCCCCTAATGCTTAGAACAGTGTTTTGCGCATAATAAGCATTTAACAAATACCATCATCATCACCGGGGTGTATGCAAGCAAATTAGGTTGGACACAGTCCTTGACCCACATGGAGCTCACAGTTTCAATCCCCACTTTACAGATGAGGTAACTGAGGCCCAGAGAAGTTAAGTGACTTGCCTAAGGCCACAGAGCAGACAAGTGGCAGAGCCGGAATTGGAACCCATGCCCTTCTGACTCTCAGGCCTGTGCTCTATGTACTATGCCCTGCTGCCCCTCCAGTGCTCAATGAATATTTTGCAGGCAAGGATCGTGTTTACCAACTCTGTGGTATTGTATTTTCCCAAGTACTTAGCACAGTGTTCTGCACACAGTAAGCATTCAATAAAAAACATTGATTCATGGATGAGACTTATACTCAGTGGTGCCCATTTGTGAGAAGGGAGCCATTCTCCACACAAGCATTTCCTGAAATCGCTCATGTCCATTTACAACAAACCACTCCTCCCAGCTTCACATGAGGAGGGGAGCTGTGGTAGGGGAGGAGGAGACAAAAAAAATGGGAATGGCTTTATTTCAGTAGTTTTTCTCATATCTCAGGCATGCTTGTAAGTTTCCACATATTATAATAAAGACCCTATCCATAAATTGTACTCTATTAGAGAGTACAATATGAGAAGCAGCATGACCTAGTGGAAAGAGCAAAGGCTGGAAATCCCAGCTCTGCCAAATCCCTGCCATGTTACTCTGGCTAAGTCCCTTAACTTCTCTGTGCCTCAGTTTCCTCAACTGTAAAATGGGGATTAAATATCTATTCTCCCTTCTACTTGGGCTGTAAGCCCCATGGGGGACAGGGACTATATCCAACCTAACTTTAATCTACCCAAGCATTTAGGGCTTGACACCCAGTAAGTGCTTAAGAAATAACATAACTTTATTAGAGGAACAACAAGATGAGGGATTTATAACCCTGTATTAAGAAGCCTCAGAAAACCCCCATTACCAGCAGTCTATAACCCCTACCAGTGGAATCGGTGGCACCCTCGTATTCTGCGGAAGAAAGCATTGATACCTTCCGGAGCCTGTGGGTTATCAATCAATCAACTAATTGTATTGAGTGCTTACTGTGTGCAGAACACCATACTAAGTGCTTGGAAAAATACAATGCAACAGAATTAGCAGATGCATTCCCTGCCCACAAGGTGCTTACCATTTTGGGGACAATCTGGAGAAAGGAATTAAAGAGTAACCAACCCACATTCAAACTGCTTATTCAAATAATGAAAAGCTTGAAGGTGCTCCTGCATCCATCTCGACAACTGAAGGGATCTAAACAGGGAAACAGGAAGAGTAGGTGGCAAGCATGTCCTTGCCCTGAGTATTATCGATTCACTTGCAAATAGCTGGGGCTTTTGAAGTGTCCAGTTCTTATCAGAAAATAAACTGGCAACTTACAATGTCAACTAGGAGGCTCATATTTCTCTTTCCAAGGAGACCGAACCAAAAAAAGGGCATTATATCTGAGTTAGAATCCTTGGAGTCCAGACAACCTGGAAACCATCCAAACTATGACATATTTCAAGATGGAAAGGATTTTTTTCTTTCTAATCCTTTATGCAGTTAAGAAATCTTCATAGCCAAATCCACTGAATTTCAAGCAAAGTGGGTTGTTTTGTCCCAGTAGACTGTGAACTCCTACTGGGCAGGGATTGCACTTAGTTCAGTTCCTGACATATAGTAAGCATGTAGCAAATACCATAATTATCAATTATTGTTATTAGTTTCCCAAGTGCCTAGTACAGTGCTTTGCCCACAATAAACACTAAGCAAATACCAGTGATTTGTTGAATAATTGCAACCTACATAGGTCTCGGAAACAGTCAACTAGATGGGAATTATGGTGCGTTCCCATCACTTCCAATTATGCAATCATATTTATTGAGCACTTACTGTGTGAAGAGCACTTTGCTGAGAGCTAGGGAAAGTACAATACAGCAATAAAGAGAGACAATCCCTGTCCACAACGAGCTCACAGTCTAGAAGGACCCAGAGGAATCCAGGAGGTTCTGTCAGAATTATTCTGCAAGGAGTGACTTCCAAGTGGACACCTATTCATTTTATTCACCTTGGCATGGAGGATATAGGCGCAGGGTACTGAAGAAACACCACCCTTTTGTCTGCTCTTCTTTTCTCTGGGCATTAGGGTGGATATGATCCTGCTCATGCATTATTGATAGGCCCAAAAGCCTGCCAAGCAAGTCTGCTTTTGTGTGCGTGTGACAGACAGGAAAGGGTACAAGGATGGCACCTCTCACAGCTCGGGGCCCTGCTTTCATTAGGAACATTTTTTTGCCTGTTCTCCAAGGGCAGCCTCTGTCAGTGGCTGCCACACAATAAAAAAAAATATGGCTTTGAAGTCCAGTGAATAGAAACAAAATGAATTAGCGTTCAGGTGTTCCTGCAACCTGATTACAAAGGCTCAATTCAGTGGCGTCCTTCACACCTTTTCACTTGTCCCTGCATAATCCCTACACATCTTTGTGGCTCTCTGCTTCCCTCCCCTTCTCTCCAACCGCTCCCCCCCACCCCATCTCCCTCCCTGGTCCCTTTATTTTCTAATGCTTGCAGGTCCTCCAGGAAGACAGAAGCACTTACAGTTGTTGAGTGATTAAATATTTATAATCAGGGCAATGAGTGAGGTGTTGAATAATAAATGCTAAGGTTGAGGCGGCCTTAGATAATTTCTGAAGATTTCTTCATCCTCGGCCTCTTTGATTCTAAGGAAAAAATCCTTTTAATTAACAAAAACTTTTTTTTTCTGCAGCTGTGACAGTTGATAGTCCTTTATCACTGTTTTGTTCGTGAACCTTGACCCAGTCACAGTACCAGAGCTGTCATTAAAATCTCGATAGACATGCATAAAATATGTTGATTGTTGATTGCTGCTCTCTAGCTTGTTTGCCACACTGCTATATGGGACCATAGCCCAACCACACATTTCATGTAATAAGCAGTCAGTTTAGCTGTTTTAGAGCATCCTAGAGTAGCATTAGTCCTAGAAATCTAGATTACCCACTGAGCATGCTCTTCAGGGTGTCCCAGGACTTTGGTGAATCTATTCTTGTGTGCTCTTCTCATATTGCTGGTGAATGAGCTGAGGTAGCAGAAAAGGCTTAGGTTTGCCAAAACACAGATTTTCACCTCACGTTTTGGACCCGAGGCAGGTGGCAGAATTAAAGACCATTCTTCCAACAGCAGGCATCTGGATACAGCAAGGTATGGCTTTGGAAGCTAGGGTCAATTCGTGTATGCGGCATTGGATATGGTGAGTACTAGAGCAGAAATTTTCTTTATTTGAGGATTCAGCACAAATGCCACCCCTATTTTACAGGAAAACCCTCTAGACTGTAAGCTTGTTGTGGGCAGGGAACGTGCTTGTTTACCATTATATTGTCCTCTCCCAAGCACTTACTCTGTGCAGAGTACTGTACTAAGTGCTCAATAAATATGATTGAATGAATGAGGAGAATGAGGCCAGTGGTGATCTCTGCATCGTGGCTCAGTGGAAAGAGCTCGGGCTTTGGAGTCAGAGGTCATGGGTTCAAATCCCAGCTCTGCCACTTGTCAGCTGTGTGACTTTGGGCAAGTCACTTAACTTCTCTGGGCCTCAGTTCCCTCATCTGTAAAATGAGGATGAAGACTGTGAGCCCCCCGTGGGACAACCTGATCACCTTCTAACCTCCCCATTGCTTAGAACAGTGCTTTGCACATAGTAAGCACTTAATAAATGCCATCATTATTATTATTATAATTATTATCAAGAGGCTATCCATGGCCAGGACAGGTAAAGGGCTTCGTTGGAGGTTGCAGTCCATTTTGTGGAGTTGTGAGGAATGAGGGGATTGGGTTGATTCTGGCTTCTCTTGGAGCTGTGCAAGACACCCAGAGGCCTGCTGGCTCATTAGTCTCAATTTGAAGGCAGGCCATGGCTGCTGGGGAAACTCTGTAGTTGAGCAGGTTTCCTAGGGCAGCCCTATTCTATCACTCAATCAGTGGTATTTATTGATCACTTACTGTGTGCACAGCACTGTACTAAGAGCTTGGGAAAGTACACTACTACAGAGTTAGTAGACATGATCCCTGCCCACATGGTTTATATGGTCTACAGGGGCAGACTATCCTGGTCCAGAAGATCCCAGGGCTGGCTTGACACTGGGGTCACAGGTCACGGACAAGAAACGTGGGAAAGCAGCATGGCCTAATGGATAAGGTAAAGGCCTGAGGCCAATGAACCTGGATTCGAAACCTGGCTCCATCATATGCCTGCTGTGAGACCTTAGACAATTCACTTCAGTCAGTCAATCGTATTTAATAAGCGTTTACCATGTGCAGAGCACTGTACTAAGTTCTTGGTAGAGTACAATACAACAATTAGACATTCCCTGCCCACAAGCTTAGAGTTTAGTGGGGGAGACAGACAACAATATAAATAATGAAATTACAGATACGTACATCAATGCTGTGGGGCCGGGATGGGGGGTGAATAAAGGGAGATAGTTACGGTAACGGAAAATGGAGTAGGAGAAGAGGAAAGGAGGGCTTAGTTGCGAAAGGCCTCTTGGGGAAGATGTGCCTTCAATAAGGCTTTGATGGGGGGAAAAATTGCCTCCATGCCTCAGTTTCCTCAACCACAACTGAGAATTGAATATCTGATCACGCACCTACTTAGCCTATGCTCCCTATGTGGGACAGGGACTTTACCTGGTATGATAAACTTGTAGCTACCCATGAGCGTAGTACTTGACACATAGTAAACCCTTAATAAATACCATTAAAAAAAATTCCTGTCTTTCACTGGAATGGGGCACCCTCAAAGCCTTTCAGCACCCGAACAGTCTGTGGCTTCAGAAAGATAAGGTAATTATGTGCCTCTGGTCTATAAGTTCCTTGTGGACAAGGAATGAGTCTACCAACTGTTATTTTGTCCTCTCCCAAGTGCTTCTATGGTGCTCTCAACACAATAGGTGTTCAATAAATAGCACTGATTGATTGAATGATGGATTTTCCCATCCAGGAATGGTGTCACCCATAAGGGATGATGAATGAGCTCTCATCCTGAGACTTGAGGTCCGAGAATCTGAAAGAAGGAATTGATTATAGTGCTTGAAGATGAGCAGCACCACTCATGTGCTCTCTCATCCCTGCCAGGCATGTTCTCATTAGAGCAGAGAATGCAATAAACAAGAAGGTGAGCAGGAGTGCAGCACACTGAGAAGTGCCTGTGCACTTAGTCTGTAACTGGCAGGCACTTCTCAATCGTCCATGACCCTTAAAAGATTTGTTTTAATGGTATTTGTTAAACACTTACAATGTGCCAGGCATTGTACTAAGAGCTGGGGTAGATACAAGCTAATGAGTTTGGACATAGTCCCTGTCCCCCAAGGGGTTCACAGTCTTAATCATCAATCATCATCATCATCAATCGTATTTATTGAGCGCTTACTGTGTGCAGAGCACTGTACTAAGCGCTTGGGAAGTACAAATTGGCAACATATAGAGACAGTCCCTACCCAACAGTGGGCTCACAGTCTAAAAGAGAAGGGACTTATTCGAGGTCACACAGCAGACAACTTGTGGAGCCAAGATTAGAACCCAGGTCCTTCTGACTCCCAGGCTCATGTAGACAACACTACTTCTCGAGGTGTTCCTGGACTTCCCTAAAAGACCATCGAATTGGAAAAGGATTCATAGTCCACTCACTTCATTCTAATGGACCATTTAGAAGATAATAGAGAAGAAGTTGGAGAGCCACTGTAGATGAAGACTTAAGATGCCCAGACAGGCATCAGTTTAGGGAGTAGTTTAGAGAAGCAACAAGGCCTAGTGGAAAGAATGTGGTCCTGAGAGTCAGAGGACTCTCAGAGTCACTTGCCTGATGTGTGTTCTTGGGTAAGTTATTTAATTTCTCCGTGCCTCAATTACCTCATCTAAAAGATGGGAATTAAATATCTGTTCTCCCTCCACCTTAGAATGTGAACCCACGGGGTACAGCGATGGGTCTGACCTGACTATCTGGTAACTTTCACAGTGCTTACTACAGTGTTTGGAGCATAATAAGTGCTTAACAAATGCAACAATTATTAGTTTCTATCCTGATCATTTGAAGGATTAAAGATTTGCTGAGAGCTACAAACTGCCAGAAAAGATAAAATTGGTAGCGCTATCCACCTGCAAACTATGGTCAGAGCACATAGCCTAGTGAGAAACACTAAGCTAACATGTAATTTAATAAACTATTTACTAATGTGTAATTGGCTAAACTATGGAGAAAAATCAAAGGCACTGACATAATTTTGTCAATGATTGTTAGTTATCAAGAATGTTGAAATTAAGATAATCACAGACAGGGAAGATAACAGGAGCTCTATTTACAGGAAGCCAGAAATAGAATTTCTGACCAAAAGATGTTCTTTTCTTAGAGCATTTTCAATTGCTCTTCTGGTGAGTTTGGATAGGATTTTTCAGTGGCTCTTAGGCATTTTCAGTTATACCCAATCACATGGATAGGATCCTACTAACAAAAGCACCAACTTAAAATACACATTTATTTTATAATGTGTGGTTCCACTTGGATAGAACGTTGACAGGGATTTGGGGAAATTTATTCCAACCACCCACACTTCATAGATTGAAAGGGATAGAATGTTGGAAAAAAAGTATTTTGTTGTTACTCTTCATGATCTGGCAACGTACCTTTTTGAGAAAATTGAAACCATCAGGTACGATTTCCCTAAAATCTCCCCTGCTGCTCTGCAGCCCCAGTCATGGTCCCCTTCATTGAATCTCTCATACTTCCTAGAAGTATTTCAAGTGATCTCCTACCTCTTCTCAAAATCTAACCTGCTCCATCTGCTCCTCCCATTCCCATCTCTCTGCACCTTATCAAAACAGTTGCCCCTACCCTTCTTCCCTCCCTGACTACCATCTTCCACTGTTCACTCCCCAGTGGCTTCTTCCCCACTGTTTTCAAACATGCTCATGTATCCCTATTAAAAAAAAACCCTCCTTTGAACCCATGGCTCCTTCCAATTATCACCCCATCTTCCTCTTGCCATTCCTCTCCAAACTCCTTAAGGAAGTTGTCTACACCTTGTTCCTCGACTTCCTCTCCACCAATTCTTTCCTTGTTATCCCCTCCAATCGGGGTCCTAAAGCCTTCACTCAATGGAAACTGCCCTGTCACAGGTCACCACTGATTTTCTTCGTGCCACATCCAGAAGCAGCGTGGCTCAGTGGAAAGATCACGGGCTTTGGAGTCAGAGATCATGGGTTCAAATCCCTGCTCCTCCAGTTGTCAGCTGTGTGACTTTGGGCAAGTCACTTCACTTCTCTGGGCCTCAGTTGCCTCATCTGTAAAATGGGGATTAAGACTGTGATCCCCCTGTGGGACAACCTGATCACCTTGTAACCTCCCCAGTGCTTAGAACAGTGCTTTGCACATAGTAAGCGCTTAATAAATGCCATTATAATTATTATCATCCAACTGCCTCTACTCCATCTTAAAGCCTTCTCCACCCCTCAGTAGCCTTTGCCACTGCAGACCCTCGGGGCCTCCTTCTCCTGGAAACATCTAAACTTGGCTTCACTGAGGCCTTCCTCTCCTGGTTATTCCTGTGTCTCTGGCTGATCAGTTTCAGTCTCTTTTTGTAGACACCTCCTACTACCTGATTGCAGGAGTCCCTCAAGGCTCATTTCTCATTTATCTTCTATTCTCCACCTACACCCACTGCCGTGGAGAACTCATTTGCTCTCATCACTTCAATTACCATCTCTTCGTGGCTGATTCATTCCCAAAACTTAGGTGTAAAGCAGCATGGCGTAATGGAGCACAGGCCCGGGAGTCAGAAGGCCATAGGTTCTAATGCTGCAGCTGCCACTTCTTTGCTGTGTGACCTTGGGCAAATCACTTCCCTTCTCTGGGCCTCAGTTACATCATCTGTAAAGTGGGATTTGAGACTATGAGGCCCATGTGGGACAAAGACTGTGTCCAACTTAATTTGCCTATATCCAGCACTTGGTACAATACCTAGGACATAGTAAGTGCTTAACAAATACCACAGTTTTAACAAATACCACAGTGAGAAGCAGCGTGGCTATGAGAGGCAGCGTGGCTCAGTGGAAAGAGCACGGGCTTTGGAGTCAGAGGTCACGGGTTCAAATCCCAGCTCCACTAATTGTCAGCTGTGCGACTTTGGGCAAGTCACTTCACTTCTCTGTGCCTCAGTTACCTCATCTGTAAAATGGGGATGAAGACTGTGAGCCCCCCCGTGGGACAACCTGATCACCTTGTAACCTCCCCAGCGATTAGAACAGTGCTTTGCACATAGTAAGCGCTTAATAAATGCCATCATCATCATCATCATCATCACAATTATTATTACTACATCTCCAGCCTTGATATTCCTCCTTTTCTGTAGTCTCATATTTCCTCCGGCCTTCAGAACATCTCTACTTGGCTGTCTGGCCATCACCTAAAACTTAACATCTCCAAAACAGGACTCCTCATCTTCCTCCTGTCCTCTCCCCAATTTTCCTACAACTGGAGACAAAACCACCATCCTCCCTGTCTCACAAGGCCATAACCTTGGCATTCTTCTCAACTCATCTCTCTCACTGAACCCACATATTTAATCTTGTCACCAAATTTTTCAGTTCTACCTTCACAGCATTGTTTAAATCCTCCCTTCCCTTTTCATCCAAACTGCTACCATGTTGATCAGGGCAGTTATCCCATCCTGTCTTTACTACTATGTCAGTATCGTTGCTGTTCTCCCATCTGCTGTCTCTCCCCACTGCAGTCCATACTTCACTCCACTGCCTGGATCATTTTTTCTAAAGAAGTTCAGTCCACATTACCCCACTCAATATCTTGACCACCACTTTCTGGAAACATTATCCCATCTTGGCTTCACTGACAATATCCTTTCCCGGTTATCTTCCTGTCTCCTTGGCGGCTCAGTCTTAGTCTCTTTCACAGTCTCCTCCTCTGCGTCCCACCTCCTATTAGTTCAACCTTTATAACATTGTTAAAATCCACCCTATCTTCTCCATCAATTTTGCTACAATGCTAACGCAAAAACGTATCCTAATTCTCCTTGATTATTGTATCAGCCTCCTGGCTGACCACCCTGCCCCTTATCTCTCCCCACTCCAAGCCATACTTCACTCTGCTGCCCAGGTCATTTCCATAGAGTCCACATTTCTCCACTTCTCCAGCAGTTCCAGTGGTTGCATATCCACCACTGCGTGAAACAGAAACTCCTTACCTAATCACCTTGCCTCTTCCTATTTTGTCTCACTGTTTTCTTACTACGGCCCAGCCAGGTTACTGTGCCGCGATCTCATCTATCACACCACCGACCTCTCACCCATGTTCTATCTCTGTCCTGGAATACCCTCTCTCTTCATATCCCACAGACATTCACTCCCTTTTCCATCATCCTCATTTTCACTTTATTCATCATTCCCATGACACATCAATTAGAACTTGCTACCATCTGTGGAAAGTTGGGTTACGATCAATGGACCATTGGCAGCCAGCTAACATAGAAACATTGCTTGGTACCTATACCATCACTGGACAGGTTGTAGGAGGATCATGGATACTGTAAGATACTCAAACACTTGTTCTACGGAGAAAAGAGAGAAACCTTAAATAAGGTGGATAGAAGTAACATTTTACACACATGATGAAACCTTAAATGATGTGGCACAGCCATGGACAGCTAGAAACAGAAGCAGAAGAGAGAACAGGCAAAAGAGGAGTTGGCCTCAAGGAAAGAGCATCATCCCGGGAGTCTGAAGACCTGGCTCTAATCCTGGCTCTGCCACTTGCCTACTGTGAATCCTTGGGCAAGTCATGTAATTTATCTGGATTTCAGTTTCCTCATCTGTAAAATGGGAATTAAATACCTGTTCTCTCTCCTACCTAGACTGTGTGGAACAGGGATTGGATCTGACCTGATTAACTTGTATCTATCCCAGCTCTTAGAACAGTGCTTGACACATATTAAACACTTAAATAGCAGCATCATCATTATTTTGAAAAGTCTATTGAGAGGACAAATATGATGATGACAAGATAACTATTACTTCTAAATACAGGAATTAGAAATGGAGTGGCTCTATGAACATTAGCTTTAGGGTAATCTCAATAAAAAAATGGAAGAATGAAAACAACATTAGGCATTGTGGGTAGCAAATAAAACTGTTTTTAAGAGGCAATCTTGATGTGCACATGGTATTGGAGGGATTTTTAGCAATTCCTACTCTTACCAAACACTGGTAAAAATCTCGTCATCAATAGTATCATCCAAACACAAAAAATAGCTCTAAATGCAAACCACACACACACACACACACACAGAGACACAGACACACACGTAAATGTATCAGCAGTTGACAGATTGTTGGTAGGTACGCAGTTAAGATACTGGGGCCACTGAAGAGTATTGCACAGGAAGCCCAGGAAGGGAAAATGAGTACACTCTAACAAAAGGAACTGGGTAAATATGAAAAATGCTTCACTGGAAGATTAATCCTTCCTGTAGTCCACTGTTAAAGTAATAAAAGGTTTATGATTCATTTCTTCCATTATAATGGAGGAGGCAATTAGTAATTACTAGATTTATAGTATTTGTTGTGTTAACTCAACCAATAAAATATACAGCAAAACTGCTTTTTTGAAGCACACTTGGTGTAAAGTAATGTTCTTGAAGCATTAAAAATGCAATCTTCCGCACTACACTTCACATATTATTACAGAAAGAAGGATGAGTCTTATGGCATCTAGTGAGGTATTACGAATGCAAATGCTTTCTTCATTTTGTTGCCTTTCATTCATTTCAGGGAGAGGTTAAACAATCCAGTGAAGGTAATGGAATTCCACCCCAAAACTACAGCTGCCCAGCTAATGCCCCTTGCTTTTATTAGGTCAAAGACGCTTTCTGAATCCAATGACCCTATCCAGGTTCCTGCATGCTCTGAATGATGGGGGAAATTATTAAATTTAACCCCAATTTAGCGGCTATTATTATAACTTACTTCTGTTTCTGGCACTGTAACTCGTTGAATCCTGGAGGTTTGGCTGTGGGGGATTTCCTTATCACTGATGTAAAATTGTCACTTTTCAATCAATCAATGGTATTTATTGAGTTCTGAGTGCAGATTGCCATCCAAAACACTTACAAGAGTACAACAGAATAAGTAGACATAATCCCCACCCTTGCCTGTTCTCACAGGCAATATCTGAATTTGTTCAAGAACAACGTGAACCCTTGGCACTAGACTCCATCTAACAATAGATATACTTGCTTCCGTCCCTGGATCAGGCAAGTAAAATCACAGTGAGGCCACCAGAAAAAAGAGCACGGGCTTGGGAATCAGAGGACATGGGTTCTAATCCTGATCTGCCACTTGTCTGCTGTGTGACCTTGGGCAAGCCATTTAACTTCTCCATGCTCAGTTACCTCATCTGTAAAATGGGGATTAAGAATGTGAGCTCCGCATGGGACAACCTGATAACCTTATATCTACTCCAGCACTTAGAACAGTGCTCAGTACATAGTAAGTGCCTAACAAATACCATAATTATTATTATTTACCATTATTTGGTAACTTTGGTAAAGATACAAATATCTTTTAAAATAGCAATGAAAGGCTCGCAACATTAACAAATAGCATAATGAAAATGTTATCCACAATATAAGATGTCAAATTTGATGTGTACATATGAAAATCTTTCATTTTCAAAGTGTTGTCTTTCATATTCTACTCAGAAAAATGGCTCCTTGGTCTTACAAACTAACACTCTGACATCAGACATACTAAATCAAAATGGACTTTAATCACTCTAATCAAGTCAGTCAAAAAACTTTAAAGATTGAAGAGGTGGGAAGGGAGGTGTTTAAACCTAAGAAAATATTGAAGTGTTATCTTGAAGTATGAGAATGACATAAAAATATAGCATTTAAATTCAATGGTGTTATCATGAAAAGAACACTAAAAGAAGAATTCTTATAGTGGGAATTGTGGTAATAACCATAGAGACTTGAGTATGTGAAGAAAAATGAATTGGGCAGTTTTTATCCTCCTTAAAATGCAAACATCTCATCATTATTGTCTTTTGTTTGTCATATTTTTCAAGGAAATCTTGAGAACAGTGAGTCATGTTAGGTAAGAACAGTCTGCCACAGGAGTCAGGCTTTGCGACATTACGAAAAGTTGATTTTTATGTTTCCTTGTTTGCTTTTCATAGTTATGGAAGAAGAGGAATGCAATTTAAGTGCCAAACTTCCTCTGATCTTATTTCCCTCATTTAAAGCCCAATACACTGGGAGCACTGAAATGAGTGTGCCCATCTATGCTTATCAATATTCACAGATATGTTGTACAATTATAGAAAAACACATAAAAGACTAATAATAGTATTTGTTAAGTACTTACTGTGTGCCAAGCACTGTGGTAGACACAAGATAAGCTAGACCATGATAGAAAAACACATCTAAAATATGTTCCTCAAAAAAAGCAAAGTCACCATGTCCAAAGGACTTATTAAATTATGGTTAATGCTCAATGATCTGTACAAATTTAGTAGAGCAGAGTTGCAGGTAAAACTAAACAGTGAAAGATGAGGGGTTGGCTTAGCTTCTGATGCTTAATGGGAAATGGAGTTCCTATAAAGAGGAAAGGAGAGGGATGCTAGTAGATGCATGACAATATGAGGACTGAGGGTGCCATATAAAGGGTGAAATCAGAGAAAAGGAGAGAGAGCATTAAAGCCTGAATCCTCAAAGGAAAAACTCAGGCTCACTGCACTATAAAAGATAGCTCACCTTATTACCGAAAACGATTCCACAGAGAACACGTAAACAGCTCTCCAACTGCTCTACTTTATCTAGTGGGCGCTTACTGCCAATGATGAAGTCCTAGAAAACAGCCCATTCTCTAGCACTTGAGTTTTGCATTTTGCAATTGAGTTCCATTATTGGACAGGCCATACGGGAAGAAAGGAAGTCAGCCGGATCTCGAAATCCTCTAGGGAGTCGTGGAGAGGTTGCAGGGCAAGCAGAAGATACCAGTTACCAGTACAGGGGCATAATCTGGGCAATGTGGAGTCCACTATTTTCCCTCCCAAAGGGTCTCCCTAAACCCAGGTAATAATAGTAATAGTGATGGTATCTGTTGGCATTTACTATGCATCAAGCAGTGTTCTAAGCACTGGGGTAGATACAAGTTAGGTTGGACACTGTCCCTAACCCACCTGGGGCTCACATTCTTAATCCCCATTTTACAGATGAGGTAACTGAGGCCCAGAGGAGTTAAGTGACTTGCCCAAAGTCACACAGCAGACAAGTGGCACAGCTGGGATTAGAATCCTGGTCCTTCTGACTCCCAGGCTCTTGCTCTATCCACTAAGCCACACTGGACCCCAGAGATAGAAAGATGGACATTTGGGACTGGCACTAGGGAAAGTCATTTTCCAGCGAGGGAATGTCAATTTCTTCTGGGTGGGGCTAGGATTTCCTCTTTTGGGTCTACTATGAGAGAGCAGAGTGGGTGAGGGCAATCAAGCAGCAACTGATCTGAGCAATAGTTGCCTACTGAATGTGGTTGTTCCAATTTCTGGGTTAGAAACTACGAAGGCTCCTCCAGAGTTGCTCCGCTTCCTCATAGTACACTGACATGTGTCTATGACTTTTGGCAACTAGCAGAGAAAAGCATTGAACCAGGGCATGTAGGAAGAAGCACCAGCTCCATGGGGCAAAAAGAATGATTCCTTGACTGAGCCCTTTTTTTCCCTATCCACAATCCCCTCTGAGGCAACTGTGCCCTTGACTATGTACCTCTTGAACACTTGGATACTCGTTTCTGCCCCACAACACTTCCATGCATATCCTTGTACTTTACAATATAATTTGTCTGTCTCTCCCTGTAGCTTGCAAGCTCTCCGTGAGCAGGGATCATGACTACCAATTCCAATATACTATAATTTTCCAAGCCCTCTGCCCATAGTAAGTGCTCAATAAATATCATTGATTGATTGATTAATATCCACAATGGGACTCACAGCAAGTTTCCAGATTGTGACCGTGAGCTCCCTTAGATACCCACTCCGAGCCCCCGTAAGCTCATTCTGTGCATGGAATGTGTCCATTTATTGTTGTATTGTATTTTCCCAAGTGCTTAGTACAGTACTCTGAACAAGGTAAATAGTCAGGAAATATGATTGAATGAATTAATGAATTGTGAGTCCCATGTGGGACAGGGACTGTGTCTGCCTGATTATCGTGTATCTATCCCAACACTTACACTAATGCTTGGCACATAGTAAGCATATTATTATTATTATTATTATTATTATTATTATTATTATTATTATTATTATTATTTCCAGAAGTATGGGCAAGGGGAGCTAACCAGCTCTGCCCCTTGGAGGTAGAGAGACAACAGATATGGAGCCAAGACGGCAGCTCCACTTTAGGGGAAGCAGTGTGGCCTAGTGGAAAGAGCGTAGGCTTGGAAGTCAGGAGACATGGGTTCCAATCTCACCTCCACCACTTGTCTGCTTTGTGACCTTGGGCAAGCTGCTTAATTTTTTGGCGCCTCAGTTCCCTCATCTGTAAAATGGGAATTAAATCTGTGAGCCCCACGTGGGACAACCTGATTACCTTATATCTACCCCAGCTCTTAGAACAGTGGCTCAGCACATAGCAAGCGCTTAACAAATACCATAATTATTATTATTATTTAAGCCTGCAGACATAGGTTGATGATGGCACTTCTCTGGTCTTCACTGGTTGAGGGGGTCCCTTTTCTTGGGTGGCTCCACTCCCGCCTAGGTCTCAATGTCTCCACCCCCATCCAGGTAAGCACCACCCCCCATTGGCATTATCTCCCATCTCTCCATCCTCAATGCCTGGTTTCCAGGTCTGAATCATGCATCTTTCTCCCTTTGTACCCCAAGGAACTCCATGATGGGACACGTAAAACTGACCAGGGATGTCTGAGCCTGGGAGACTCCCCAGAAAACTCCCCCTGTTTATGGGGAAGGCCATGCTCTCTCCTCAGCCAACACAGGTACAGCCCCCTCACAAACACTGAACCATGCTTCCATCCCTGCTTTCTCCAGACTCTGGTCCCCAAATCCAAATGACTTATCTTCTGTCCTGCGATTGTCAGGGACCTCTGTGGGGCAACCAAGTCCTGCCACCTCTCAGACTCCTGCCCCAGATGGCCTGACAGCCCAGCCCAGGGAGAATGTCTCCCTGACATTCTCAGAACCCTAGGGAAAGAGAAGGAGGAAAATCCCCCATCACTGAAGTAAAGTCAAGCCTATTAACAGGGAGAAAATTTTATTTTAAGAGTGAGGAAGTAGACTGTTCAGGTTAACATAAAGCTCAAGATGACTACTATGCATGAGTGGATAAATGGGGGGTGGCAATTACTCAGCATGTGCATCATAGCCATTTTGATAAGGAATGTCATGTTAAATTTTGCAAGTTTAGGCCATCTTAGGTAGGATGGACACATTGTTCTAACTCCTCAAGCCACACTGAGGTGACCCCTTACTTTCCTTACCCTCTGGAGCCAGTGATAAATATTCTCAGCACTGGACACAGTAGCCAAGTAATGGTTACTCCAGGAGCTCCAGCTCCTGTCCTGGAGGTTTCCAGCCCTACACTAAGCAGCGTGGCTCAGTGGAAAGAGAACGGGCTTTGGAGTCACAGGTCATGGGTTCGAATTTCGGCTATGCCACGTGCCTGCTGTGTGACCTTGGGCTAGTCACTTAACTTCTTATAGCCTCAGTTACCTCATCTGTAAAATGGAGATGAAGACTGTGAGCCCCACTTGGGACAACCTGATCACCTTATATCCCCTCCAGCACTTACAACAGTGCTTTGCACATAGTAAGTGCTTAACAAATGCCATTATTATTATTATTATCATTATTATTATTCTATGGGTGCCCTTAGTGATGCAGAGCTCTGCACATAGTAAGCACTCAAGAAACACCACTGATTGATTGACTGATGATCTGGCACAGGCCGCTGCCCAGCTCTGCCACTTGTCTGCTGTGCGACGTTGGGCAAATGACTTAACTTCTCTGTGCCTCAGTTACCTCATCTGTAAAATGGGGATTGAGACCATGAACCCCACGTGGGACAGGGACTGTGACCAACCTGATTTGCTTGTATCTACCCATTTGTCAGGAGCTTAGTACAGTGCTCTGCACACAGTAAGTGCTCAATGAATACAATTGAATGAATGAATGACATAAGGTAAGCACTTAACAAATGCCAAAAAAATTAAATAAATAAAATAAAGGGGTGCGGCTCTTGGCTTCTATGTACATGGGGGTTTAGTCGTCTCCTTCCCTGACTGGATTTTGGATGGTCTGTCTCTCTGCTGCTTGTTGTAGGTGGATGGACTGCATGTATTCATTCATTCAGTCATATTTACTGGGCACTTACTGAGCTCAGAGCACTGGACTAAGCACTTGGGAGAGTACAGTACAACAATAAACAGACACATTCCCTGCCCGCAACAAGCTTACGGGTGGGAGGATGGGGGAGAACAAGAGCGATTTGGGTTCACCCTGGCACCAGTGAGGTACAGAGTCACCACTGTGGTGCCACCTTGCACTCTTCCCATGTCCTTGGACATGTCCCATGTCCAAGCCCAGGTGCTTCCCGCCCAGCTTCCTGCATACCATTTTAGTGGAGACAAAGCTAATGGAATCACTCTCATGGTACAAAGTCCATAGGAGCACTCTATGCTGGAGTGCCACATTTGATTCCAAGAAGAGCCTTACGCATATAGCTCCCCAGTTATACTTTCCCAACCCTGATTTTATAATAATAATGATGGCATTTATTAAGCGCTTACTATGTGCAAAGCACTGTTCTAAGCAGTGGTGAGGTTACAAGGTGATCAGGTTGTCCCAGGGGGGACTCACAATTTTAATCCCCATTTTACAGAAGAGGTAACTGAGGCACAGAATAGTGAAGTGACTTGCCCAAAGTCACACAGCTGATGGAGCCGGCATTTGAACCCATGACCTCTGACTCCAAAGCCTGCGCTCTTTCCACTGAGCCACGCTGCTTAACTCAAGCAGCGAAAATGAAACCATCCCAGTTGCTAAGATAATCGGCTTTACTTTACTGTATTTCAATATCCTCATAGATTCCAGCTCCATAATCAGAACCGTAGATTGATTTATCTACATTGCATTTTTCTAGACTATTTCTCCTAAAGGGAACAGCGAAATAAATGATGTTGATGACACTGTTGACAACAAGCATTTTAACAGAGGGTTAAACTGTGTTAAATTAAGCAGAGATAAGCTAAGGCCCTTAATACCTTTGAAGACTTTTGTAAGGGTGTAATGTACACAAGGACAGTGCATATTTGCTGGTGCACAGCTCAGCCTGTGTGTGCAAGGGTTGAGAGCTGGGACCATCCCCCAATCTCCATCACCCCTGCATATATGTGTTAAAAACTCAACTGGCCCAAGAACTTTTAAACTGCACAGATAAATAGGGCTCAATATTATCATTGCATATTAGTGCTTGTGTTCATATTTTAATTATTATAGTGATGCTTTTTCATTCCAATAACAACTCTTATCTGGTGCATATGTCCACATTAAAATGACATTAGTAAAAACTGAATGGGTAAAATCATTAATTAAACCTTGCATTTGGGGGTACATTTTGAAACTGCATACCTCATTTGAATTTTATGAACTACACAAGACCTTTAATATCTGTTCCCCTCCTTTGTGTAGTAAATTGACAAGTCATTAACAGCTCACTATGGATATTTGAAGACATGTTACCTAAGCATACTCAACACAAAAAAGGTGAGAGAGTCTATATGCCTTAGTGACATTGAACCTTTCCCATTCATGAAGCCCAAGAAGAAAAATATTGGAAGATTTTATCAAAGCAAACACACACTTTGACTAGGAATGGGCATATTCACTATAAATTCACATTTACAACCAACGGAAGGTTAAGTAATGTTTTAAGGAAAAAAAGTCACAGTTAAGCATTGAACCTGCGTGGCAGTATCTGCCCAGTGCAAAATTAAAAGTGAGGAATTATCCGGCCTCTACTTTCCACAGAGCTGCTGGGCACTGGATGAAGTTAATTGCTCCTTGATAGTTCATCATTCTTTGATTCTGAAATAAAACCTTGTGAGGCATTAACCACATTACACTGAACCACACAGAATCCAGGTGGAAATACGCTTCTTCTGAATACATGCCTGCAAAACCTTTTTCATAAAACAACCAGTGCAGATTTTCTATTGGGTTGAGGAAAAAAAAAAACTGTATGAGCACATCTTCCTTAATCAGTCGAACTAATTGGTGACCAAAGTAAACATTTTGGCTTTAGAAATTGACATCCTTAAATGGAAAATTAAATGATTTACTAAATCCCCATTTTATAGATTAGGAAACTGCCAAGAAGCTGTGACTCATCTGACACACAGTCTAAGAGAGGGAGAGTAGGTATTTTGTCCGCATTTCACTTACGAGGAAGCTGAGGCATACCCAATGAACCCAAGAGGACACTAAGTAAAGGTCTTGTCTGCTAGGCTCCTTCATGATATGAAATTACCTTGTGATTGCAGAAAGACATGGTTAGCAATCCAGGCAGATTTTGGCTAGGATTTTGCTGGCAATAGCAATATGACTCTACTAATTTCTACCTTAATAATAATAATAGCATTTATTAAGCACTTACTATGTGCAAAGCACTGTTCTAAGTGCTGCGGAGGTTACAAGGTGATCAGGTTATCCCACAGGGGGCTCACAGTCCTAATCCCCATTTTACAGATGAAGTAACTGAGGCCCAGAGAAATTAAGTGACTCGCCCAAAGTCACACAGCTGACAAGTGACAGAGCCAGGATTTGAACCCGTGACCTCTGACTCCAAAGCCCGGGCTCCTTCCACAGTTCCATGCTGCTTCTCTTAAGATTACTCTGCCTCAGTTTCCACTTCTGTAGACGTGTGCATAATATATACCTGCTTTTAACTCTTAGAGTTTGTGCTTCACGTGGGAAAGGGACTTAGTCCTATCTGCTTGTACTATATCTACCCCGGTGCCTATCAAATACCATAGTTATCATTTTTACTGTGGCATCTTTAAATTCCTGTGGTCTTCCATTTATTGAAGAACAGTCTAGGAAAAATTCATGAGTAGATCATTGTCTTTCTATTTGCGGAGTCTGTTGAAGATAACAAGTACAACTACTACTATTACTACTTCTACTACTGATAAAATAATAGTATCTATTATTAGTAGTAGTAATAATAATAATTGGCATGATTATTAAGCTCTTACAATTTGCCAGGCACTGAAGTGGTGCTTGGGTGAATACAAGCAAATTGCGTTGGACACAGTTCCTGTCCCACATGGGGCTCAAGGTCTCAATCCCCACTTTACAGATGAGATAACTGAGGCCCAGAAAAGTGAAGTGATGTGACCAAAGTCTCACAACAGACAAGTGGCAGAGCCGGTATTAGAATCCAGGATGTTTGATTCCCAGGCCTGTGCTCTATCCATTATGACATGCTGCTTCTCTAGCACTTAATTATGTACCAAAGCACTATATTAAGTGTTAGAGTTAATACAATACAATCAGATAAGACGCAATCCTTTCCACATGCAGATTACAGCCTAATGGGGAGAGGGAATAATCACTAAATCCCCACTTTACAGATGAGGAAATTGCCAAGAAGTTGTGTTTACCCAAGATCACAATCTAAGGGAAGAAGAATAGGCTCTTTGTCCTCATTTCCCTGATGAGAAAGGTGAGGCACTGAGAGGTGAAGTAATTTGCCCAAGATTACATAGCATGCAGATGGCAAACCTAGAACCCAGGACTCTGACTCCTAGTCCCATGATCTTTCCTCTATAAAACCAGGGAGAATTAGGTACTAATCCCTCCTGCCTCTGTTCGAGGTCTAATTCAGACTGACTAGGAAGAAGTGTTAGATGGTGTGGAGGAGCAGCAAAAGAGCAAATGAGAAAACTCCTCAGTGCCTCAGGTTTTTCAGAGCCTTGCATAAACTGAAGAGATCAAGTACTGTTAGAGGGCCCAGCAAACTCCTTGGCTGAGAACAGATGCCCCCAGCCCTTTAAAGAGGATTTTCTGCCAATCAATCAGTCCATCAGTAATGACATTTTTGAGCAGCTTTCAAGTACACACACAGTATTAAGCCCTTGAGAATGTACGCCTGAAACAAAACACATGCTTCCCATGCTCAAGGAGCTTACAATCTAATGGATCCAGGGAACCCCTACCCTATGTACCTCCTAATTATAACCCCTAAGAGCTCAGTTCTTTTTTATCACCTCGACCCCTCCTACCTCACCTCCCTTCTTTCCTTCTACAGCCCAGCCCACACTCTCCGCTCCTCTGTCGCTAACCTCCTCACTGTGCCTTGTTCTTGCCTGTCCCGTCGTTGATCCTCGGCCCGGAATGCCCTCCCTCTGCCCATCCGCCAAGCCAGCTCTCTTCCTCCCTTCAAAGCCCTACTGAGAGCTCACCTCCTCCAGGAGGCCTTCCCAGACTGAGCCCCTGCCTTCCTTTCCCCTTCCTCCCTTTCCCCATCCCCCCCACCCTACCTCCTTCCCCTCCCCACCGCACCTGTATATATGGTTGTACATATTTATTACTCTATTTTACTTGTACATATTTACTATTCTATTAATTTTATTGTGTTAATATGTTTTGTTTTGTTATCTGTCTCCCCCTTCTAGACTGTGAGCCTGCTGTTGGGTAGGGACCGTCTCTATATGTTGCCAACTTGTACTTCCCAAGCACTTAGTACAGTGCTCTGCACACAGTAAGCACTCAATATGATTGAATGAATGAATGAATGAATCATCCACCCCTAGGATATAATCATCATCATCATCATTATCCCTATTTTTGATAAGCTTCGTGTTAAGCAGTGTTCTAAGTTTTGGGCTAGATACAAGTTAATCAGGTTGGACATAGTCTCCCTACCCTACTTGGGGCTCACATTCTTAGTAGGAAAAAGAACAGGTATTGAATTCCCAGTTTATGTTTGAGGAAACTGAGGCAGAGAGCCATTAAGGCACTTGCTCAAGGTCACCCAGCTAGCAATTGGCAGACCAGGGATTAGAAGCCAGGTCCTATGACTCCCACGCCTGTGCTCTTTCCACTGGTCCACACCACTTCTCCTGGTTTGCAGTGTATAGGAACATTCCACCACATAGCTGCGATCACTATTAAGACATGGCAGCCTCCCTACCCAATCCAGTTTCAGGCAACACTGTGACTTTGGTGTGGGGCTCTGGAAATGAATGGGTTTTATCGACGGGACTTCATTCAGCATGGGTTCGGAATAGTTTTTATGGGATTTCAGCCGCTGGTATAGTACTCGGAGAAGTACTAAAATGTAGGTCAGGTACCATAATGTAACCAGACAAGTCACTCAAGAGAGGGTCAGCTGTCCCAAGCAATTCAAGTCAAAGAACTAGGCTGTTGCTGAACAATCAAGGCCGGAGAAACGTTATTAAGATTATAAAACATAATGAACCCCAGGTCATTCTGTGAATGCCCGACTCTGATTTAGATTAGAAATCAGCCACTAGAGTAAAATATTTAGTAAATGCAGCTAAACTAGAAAGCAAAATTGTTTGAGTCAAAAATTTAAGACAGCATTTGGAACTGAAATTTTTATCACACTAAGAGAAAACCTTGTACTTGGACTTATCCTTTTGACTCACACTTGGACATGTTGTTGGTTTCCCAAAAGATCTTAGGGGTCACATTTAAAAAAAATGTTTCTGACATTTTTCCTTCCACTTGGAATTCCTTTCCACTTGGAATTCCTTTCCACCTGGAATTCCCCCCCCCCCCCCCAACCTTCATATCTGGCAGATCATTGCTCTCCCCCTCTTCAAGGCCCAACTTAAACCACATCTCTTCCACAGAGTCTTCTCTATTTCCCCTGAAACTTCCACTTCAGCCCTTCCCTGTTAACTAATCCCTGGCCTAACATTTAGGAGCATATCTAAATTCTCTATTGCTTTCTCCTAGCTGTAATTTATTTTGGGCTCAGTCTTCCCCACTAGGCTATAAACTCCTTGGAGGTAAAGATCATGTCTACCAACTCTTGTTGGGCAGTCCCAAATGCTTATTCGAATGCTCCTTTTGTAGTTAAGTGCTCAATAAATACTACTACTGCTACTACTAATAATAATAATTTATGGTACTTGTTAAGCTCTATGTGCCAGGCACAGTCCTAAGCATTGGGGTGGATACAAGCAAATTGGGATGGACACAGTCCCTGTCCCACGTGTGGCTCACAGTTTCGATCCACAATTTACAGATGAGATAACTAAGGCACAGAGAAGTGAAGTGACTTGCCCAAGGTCACACAGCAGGCAAATGGAAGAGTCAGGATTAGAACCCATGACTTTCTGATTCCCAGGCCCATGCTCTATACACTACACCACGCTGCTTCTCTAATGCTACTACTGATGTTACTGATTGATTGACTGACTGATGTAGAAAAGGCCATATTCAAAACATATACCGTTCTCCAAAAGGCCTGTGTTTGGACAGAAAAGTTTCTATCGCTGTCACCCAGGCACGTTTTTCCTGAATTTTTCAGGGTACAAGGTGGAAGGTGAGGGAAAGCTCTGTTAATGTACAGTCCAGTGTGTTTTGCTCTGTTTCTTTAAGGCTCTGTCATTCCCAGAAACCTCCTTTCTCTTCAAGTTCCTGGGCCAGGAGTGGGTGAAACCTAGCTCTATCCCATATGTGGAGCATTCCAGTGGTGCTGATTGTGGTTCAAAGCACAGTTGAATGGCTGGCAGGGAAATGCCCTCAGGAACCACACTACCCACTTTCCTGGAAGGAGATAAGGCGTTCTGATGGGAGCTGCTCAGAGCTGAAGAGGGGAGTCGTGGCCCAGGGATTAAGAAACAGCATCGAGCAAGTGGAAACATCTTTTTGTTTCAATGACAGCTTTAAAAATCACTTAGGATCCACATAAAAGTATAGTACAGAGACTTCAAATAAACAAAAATGTCCTGGTAAAGCACCCGCGTGGGTAATTATTTTAAAATCTGGTCGCTCAACAACGAGCTCTGATTTTCTCCTTAATCTCAGAGAGAAAAGGGATTTTGAAGCCATCATAAAAGGCAAATGCACACCAGGCTAGCCTGACCACCCAACTCGGCCTTTTCATACAGCTGATAGATATGTTTTGACAAGTTATATTAAGTACAAAGCAGGCCACCAGAGCAGCATGTGGAGTTGATATAGACGGAGACAGAAAGGCAAATATCAGTTGGAAGAGGAGTTATGTTGACAATATTTTGCCATAAAGAACCAAACTTCAGTTCGGCATTTGGCACCAACAGTGTCTCAGAAGATAACTTTTCCTCTGGGATTCCCTCTCTCTGCCTCCTGATCACCAGAACCTGAGGGATTTTCAGAACTCTAACTGCTTATCTTGAGTCTTATTTCAATTTAAATGACTAAGATGAAAGTGCCTTGGAATCGTCTCCATCATTAATATCAATAGGATTTCCATCCTCCGCCACTGAAGGCTCACAGGGAAACTTCACGGGGATTGGAGCTGGCAAACACACCTGATCTGATTGCCCTCTTCTCCCCCAGCCATCTAGAATTCATCTCTCATCTCCATCCTCCAGAGTACTCCTCAACAAGATTTGGCAAAGGCAAAAACAAACACTATTTTACAACATCTTTGGATGCACTTCCAAAATGCAAAACCAATTAATCAATAGTCTCCAAGAGACTCCGTTAAATGCGGCTGCCTCTGACACTGATCTTCACTTTGATCTGAATATAGCAAGCATGTGAACAGAGTCCTAAAAGAGATTTTGGGTTTCAATTATGTATTTGTTTAGAAGACTGGGAAGTAGAAGGTTAGTCACAAGTACACAGCTAATTCACATCAGGCTCTCCCCAGCGCAAGGGTGTTTAGCTCCTTGCCAGGATAGGAATTTGGGATGGAAGCTGATTGGGAATCTCTCTTTGGGACTGGTATAGGGCCAACTTCTATTTTTTAGGATATGAATATTGTAGGCCATCATATAAAGATGGCCACTTGATGTGCTTCAATAGGCAGGCTGGAACATCACCAGCTAGTGTGTAGGCCTTTCACCCAGGCGATTTATGGCCCACCTATGGAAAATCAAGGGCAGAAATGCTAAGAGTTAGCAAGTTATTACCATCAGTCTCAGACAGAGTATAATCATCCTGATCAGTGATTGTAGGGAAGAAGTCACTTGTTGTCAAACCAATTTTTATCCATGAACTTTGTCCTCCATAGTTTGTTATGCACAGAACAATCGCTTGATAGGATCATCTATCTTCTTTGCAAATTTACATCCGCAGGGACACAATTGTTCCTTCAAATTACACCACCCTTATTCTATAGAAAACAGTAGTACACATCTGCTTTGTCAAAAAGCTTATTACTAAGTGAGAAATTTGAATGTTAATTTGTAGGGTTGGTCTTTAGAAATGAAATGGGTTCCAAGTAACTAGGGAAAAGGCTTTTGTGTCATAAACAGAATGACTACACTACAGCAATGATGTGGTAGTATTTTCTGGTGTGAAGTATAGAAACCATTAGATATATCTTCAGATGGAGATTGTATTTCTCTTTCTTGACCAAGTCAATTTAAAAGTATCTTCCTACTTCACATAATTTCTGAGTTCATCATTTTGCTCCTTTCCTCTCCCCTTTCCCTTCAAACAAAAGCCCAATCAAAGCAGATTTTTTGTACAAAGCTGTGACTTAAGTTTTCAATAATCCTTAATAATATTTCAATTTTGGAATGGGTAATCATGGAGAGCACATTTCTAACTATGTAAATTCACGGTTACATGCGTGCTGAAAAAAAATCATGGATACTTTAAAAGCCTACTGTGCCTGAAAGGTGGATGATTCTCATTTTATAGAAAATTTACAAAAAAATTCCCTTCCTGGCTGTTGACACTTTACAAGTATTCCTATGTAGTTCCAGCAACTAAGATATTCAATATACATTATTTGTTTGTGCATACATATGTTTATTAACTTGCTTTGTAAAATTTTGTGTTTAGTTTACACTTCTCTATTTGGGCTTATGATGCAGCACAATGTTCACGTTCTTAAAAATATTCTGGAAGACAGAACTTTTAAGAGATTTAATGTGGGATTATTTGAAAGGAAGGTATGGGTAATGATTTGGAAGACAAACTGATAGAATTTAGCAACATTGTGAAAGTCGAAAAGGAGAGAAGATTCAAGAATAATACCAAAGTTGTTGGCTTCTGGGGCAGGGAGGATGGTGTTGTCAACTGTGATGAGAAAGTTAGGTGGCAAATGGAATTAGCAAAAAAATATGATGGGTTCAGTTTTATTCATGTTGCTCTTTAGGGACCAATGGGACACCAACATAGAGATATCCTAGAGGCAAAATGAAATTTGAGACTGAAGAGGAGGTGAGATCTCTGATAACACATTAGAATAAACATAAAAGTGAACACCTGCTTTTGTAACCCTGCTGGGGGTTCAACTCACTATTTTATTTTAAATGGTATTTTTTAAGCACTTACTATGTGCCAGACAGTGTACTAAGCACTGGGGAAGATACAAGCTAATCAGGTTGGATACAGTCCATGTTCCACATGGGGCTCACAGTCTTAATCCAGATTTTACAAATGAGGCAACCGAGGCACAGACATTAAATGACTTGGCCAAGGTTGCACAGTAGACAAGTGACAGAGCCAGCATTTGAGCCCAGATCTTTCTGTCTCCCAGGCCCATACTCTATTAGGCCATGCTGCTTCTCTTTGCCCCATAGAATCTGCAAGATAAGCCTTATAATTCATTCATTCATTCATTCAATCATATTTATTGAGCACTTACTGTGTGCAGAGCACTGTACTAGGCACTTGGGAAGTACAAATCAGAAAAACATAGAGATGGTCCCTACCCAACAACGGGCTCACAGTCTAGAAGGGGGAGACAGACAATAAAACAAAACAGATAGGTATCAATGCCATCAGAATAAATAGAAGTATAGCTAAATACAAATCATTAATAAAATAAATATAGTGAATATGTACAAATAGAGTAATAAATATGTATGAATATACATGAGAAGCATTATTCATTAGAGAAGAAGCGTGGCTCAGTGGAAAGAGCCCGGGCTTTGGAGTCAGAGGTCGTGGGTTCAAATCCAGGCTCCGCCAAGTGTCAGCTGTGTGACTTTGGGCAAGTCACTTAACTTCTCTGGGCCTCAGTTCCCTCATCTGTAAAATGGGGATGAAGACTGTGAGCCCCCCGTGGGACAACCTGATCACCTTGTAACCCCTCAGCACTTAGAACAGTGCTTTGCACATAGTAAGCACTTAATAAATGCTATCATTATTATTATTATAATTATTATTATAAGTGCTGTGGGGAGAGGAAGGGAGTAGGGCAGAGGGAGGGAGGGGGGTAATGGGGAGGGGAGAAAGAGAAGGAGAGGAAAAAGGGGAGGATCAGTCTGGGAAGGCCCCCTGGAGGAGGTGAGCTCTCAGTAGGTCATTGAAGGGAGGAAGAGAGCTAGTTATAATATTAATTGTGGTATTTGTTAAGCACTTACTATGCACCAAGCACTCTTCTAAGCACTGGGGTAGATACAAGGTAATCAGGTTGTCCCATGTGGGGCTCACAGGCTTAATCCCCATTTTCCAGAAAACTCCTCACTACTGGCTTTAAAGAACTGAATCATCTTGCCCCCTCCTACTTCTCGTTGCTACTCTCCTACTACAATACAAGCCACACACTTCACTCCTCTAATGCCAACCTATTCACTGTACCATGATCTCATTTTTCATGCTGCCAAGCCCTCACCCACATCATGACCTTGCCCTGGAACTCCCTCCATCTTCATATCCAACAGACATTCACTCTCTCCACCAAGTGTCCTTCCCTAAGCCCTCATTTCCTCTTCTCCCACTCCCTTCTGTTTAGCCCTTGCTGTAGGATTTGTATGCTTTATTCACGCCTCCCTCAGCCCCTCAGCACCAATGTATATACCGGTAATTTAATTTTTTTTTATATTAATGTCTGTTCCTACTCTTGATTGTACTCCAGATTTCCTACTCTAGATTGTAAACTCTGCTCTGTTGTACTCTCCCAAGTGTTTAGTACAGTGCTCTGCATGCAATAAGCTCTCAGTAAACATGATTGATAGATTGCTTGAGTGATTGAAAATGAAATGGCTTTAACCCATTTAAACGTAAGAGAAGTAGTATGGCCTAGCAATTTGAGCACGGGCCTGGGAGCCAGAAGAACCTGAGTTTTAGTCCCAACTCTGCCACTTGTATGCTGTGTGACCTTGGGGAAATCATTTAACTGCACTGTGCCTCAGTTACCTCATCTGTAAAATGGAGATTAAGACTGTGAGCCCCATGTGAGACATGGACAGTGTCCAACCTAATTAGTTTATATCTACCCCAGTGCTCAATACAGTGCCCGGCACATAAAGAGTATTTAACAAATACCGTTTAAAAAGTGCTCAATAAATACCAATGATTGGTTGTTTGATAAGCAAAAGGACTTAATTATCACAAACAACAAAATCAGTTACTGAAAGAAAATAATTCCCATGGAAGAGTACATTCTCAGGGACTAATTCAGCTCCAAAAGCCATCCTATAAGCATTCACTGAAACATAGGAACAGACCCACTAGAACAAAGTGTTCACTCCTATAATGCCACTGTGTCACATCTCTTTGGTAAGTGAATTTCTAAATGTATGTTTTAAAAGTCCCTCAACCAATGAAATAAGTAAAACGTCCCCATAATATGACACTATTTTTTTTTTCTAATGGTATTTGTTAAGGGCTTACTATGTGCCAGGCACTGTTTCAAGCACTGGGGTAGATACAAGATAATCAGGTTGGACCCAGTCCCTATCCCACATGGGGTTCACATTCTTAATCCCCCTTATACAGATGAGGTAACTGAGGCGCATGCAAGTGAAATGATTTGCCCAAGATCACACAGCAGAGAAGTGGTGAAGTCAGGATTAGAACTCAGGTCATTCTACCAGGCCCATGCTCTATCCATTAGGCAGCGCTGCTTTTCTATTTGCAAATGTAAATAGTATTTACTTATGAGATTAAAATGATGTTTCTAGTCCCTAAAAAGATGGTCATAAATCAGTATCTCCCTCGTTCTGAGAATCCAGCATAACAGAATGTGTATATGTAGCTGTATGCAAATGAAGTTATCACAAAACCACCTATAGAAGATTATAATGTATCTGCAGCTGCATATCATGTGCTTACAGCTCATCACCTCGGAGGAACATTTGTAGATACAGTGTGGAAAGGTTTAAAAAATAAGAGGGGCCTTCCCACAAAGTTAACAAATGTTCATGCTATCTCCACAGCATCTTCCTCGAAGAAATGCCTATAAATGAGAGAATTCTCTCTGGAAAGCTATTTTGGAATACCATCACTGTCTTTTGGATCCCATAGCATGATTCTAGTAGGTGTGAGGATTCATATGTTTTGTGGAATGGCGCACATAGGCATGAAATTCCATTTGACATACTCTTGAGGCATTTAATATTTTGCCACTCATTTTAAAGTTCGATTTGAAAAGGTAGTCGATGGACGGTGAACTCATTCTATGTATCTCTTTTATCAGTGTTTAACTGGCTAGCTGGGATCTTTGACAGCTGTTTAGTTCTTGGTCACTAAAGACACCTGGAAGTCAGAGTCAATTTCCAGGACTGACAGTAAAACTAAACTTCCAAATGTACCTCTGTGGCCATAGATTTATTTCTGTCCTCTGGGAGCCTCCTAGAAACAAGTACATTTCCGAATTCCATTTCAAATAGCAGTTTCAATTCTTTTTCAGTAAACTTCTTGTCAATTTCACCAATTCACCCATCCATCCTCTTGTACAAACTTTTGGATTCCCTGCTGTACCTGAGACATTTTCCTGATGGAAAACCCATATTATTTTGTTAAATGGTAACCAGATTAAAACATGGATTTGATCAGCAATTAAATGCTGCAAAATGATACCCCGAAACCTAGATAGCACTCACTACCAAAGTCTCAACTGAATGGTGTAATCTTTTTTTCCTTCTTTTCAAGTACTAGATGTGCTCTGCTCAGAAAATTTGGACCACAAAGTCCAACAACATTCAAGATACACAAAATGTTTTCTTGTGCTTTAGCTAGAGCAGAGACCATGCCCGATTCAATTGCTGGAATCAGCTTTGTATTTACGAGGGGTTTGTAAAGAGCCCACATTTTATTATCAAAGGCCTCTACACTTACCCTTTAATAAATGTATTTAGTAAAGGATCTGCCTAACATAATAACCTTCTAGCATTTTACTTTCATTATAGAGTACGGTGTTCGTAGAGTGAACAGCAATAATGATCATGTGTTCATATGAGGAGATTCGTTTTGACAAGCCTTGTTACTTGACAGGTATGTAGTACAGTTGCCTCGCGGCTTTGGGGCTGGGTTTCAATCACAGCCTTCACTGAGGTGAGGGAAATCATTTGGATCCCCATAACTGTATCAAGTGACAAGTAATGTGAATTCACTCAATGTATGTATGGATCCAGCTCTTCAGGAGCCAGTCACAAATGCTGGCCTTTATTCAGAAAATCTGAGACTCATCATGCTGAAGGAACTTAAAAAGTCATCTAGTCCCACTTGGCATGAAGAGAAAAATGATGGTTGATCTTGGTCTTGAAAATCTTCATGGATTCTCTGAGTAAGGCCACCTCAGACTTATAATTAGCCATTTAAATTTATTTCTATCCTCCAAAAAGATGGATAAATGATCCTCACTCCTATAATAATGATAATCCTTGCAATTCTTGAAGATGCCTATTTTATCCCTCTATTAAAACCCAGTTTTTTTTCTCTGGATGAACAATCCCTCTTCCTTTAGTTTATCCCCCAAGTTCAACTGTCCACCCCATTGGGCAGTGTGAATGTGTTTGTTCTTTCCTTTAGACTGTGCAAACCTTTCTCTAAAACATTAGCAGTCCTGCTGTGCTGCAGAATGTCTCATCAACCCCCATGTGGGAAGATTAGTTCATGCGAAAGGGAGTCAGTTTCATGGTTGTAGAGGAAATACTGGTTGGTAAGCTGTAGTGGAGCTGTTATTGTACAGTGAATAATGTTCTCCCCAGTGTAAAAACTACTCCCTGATCAAGAGTTTGGCATTAAGGGACATACACTTCTTTTAGGCCACTAGAAACCATTTAGCACACTGCATTTGATTGATTAATAGTTCTTGAGAAGCTTGAAGTATGGAATGACTCTGCCTAAGTACTTAACAATCTGAGGGAGTTATTTATGTACTGAGGTAATACAACCGAATTTTCAGGCTTCCCTAAAAAGGCAACTAAGCGGATTTTCCCGAAGACTTCAGACCAGTCAAATAGCAGACAATTGCTCAAATGAAAGAATCTTGCTTTCTTCAGGGCACATAACCTAAATCATTCAGGTAGTTAATGCTAATAAAGCCCACTGTTGGGTAGGGACTGTCTCTATATGTTGCCAACTTGTACTTCCCAAGCGCTTAGTACAGTGCTCTGCACACAGTAAGTGCTCAATAAATACGATTGATTGATTGATTGACAGGTTCTGCAAGGGATAAATACATCCCCAGGTTTTGCCATCACCTTCTTACTACATTTTCCCTACCCCTTCCTCATTTTTCTCAACAGGAGACCCCCCACCAAATCTCTAAATCTTCCCCTTCTGCAGTGCCTCTGACCTTACCCCTTCTCACATCCTAAAGGTCCTTGCCTTCATTGCTGTCTTATATGCTTCCCTCTGTTGAATCCTTCCTTCTGCCTTCAAATACACCCATCTCCCCAGCCTACTAAAGTCCTTTCTAATTCCCTCCCATAGTGCTCCATCTTCGGCTCCCATTCCTAGTCAAATTCCTGTGATGGTTCATTGATATCCACTGCCTGCACTTCCTCCTCGCCAACTCTCTTTTTGATCCACTATGGTCAGGCTCTGAACCTCTGTGATCCAAATGACACCAGACTCTTCAAGGTGACCAATGACTTCTTTATAGCCAAATCCTAGAGAAGCAGCATGGCATAGTGGATAGAGCACGAGCTTGGGAGTGAAAAGGTCATGGGTTCTAATGCCGGCTCTGCCACTTGTCTGCTGGGTGACCTTGGGCAAGTCACTTCACTGTGCCTCAGTTCCTTCATCTGTAAAATGTGGATTAGGACTGTGCGTTGCATGTGGGACAGGGACCATGTCTGACCCAATTATCCTGTATCCACCCCAGTGCTTAGAACAGTGCCTGGCACATAGAGTTTAACAAATACCACAATTATTATTACTTTCCTTGACTTCTCATTTGCCTTTGACTTTGTAACTACTCCTTCCTCCTAAAAACACTTCCAGGCCTCAGTTTGGAAGAGATGGTCCTAGCTTGACTCTCATCTAACTCTCAGTTTTGTTTCCTGGATGCTCTTCCACTTCTCAAACCCAAACTGGGGGTGACCCACTCACACACTCAATTCACTGATTGAATGACCAGCAGAGTTGGAAAAATGTGCATGTAACCAAGCTGCAGGGACAACAAGAGGCCTGCTTTCTCTTATAAACATCTAACTGTTCTTCTTAGGTCAAGTACTACTTACATCCAACTCACCCAGGAAAGCATTCCCCTACCTGAGTATTTGACTTTAGTCAGATATCTTCTGAGAACAATCATCCTGGATAAAGTGCTCCACTAAAACTGCTACCATGTTAATATAAATACTTATCCCATCCTGCTTCAGTTAATGTAACAACCTCCTTGCTGACCTCCCTACCTCCTGTCTCTCCCTGCTCCCTTCCAGACTTCACTATGCAGCTCTCAGATCATTTTTATACAAAACAGTTCTCTCTATATTTCCTCACTCCTTAAGAACCTCCAGTAGTTGCCCATCCAACTCTGCATCAAACAGAAACTCCTTACCATCAGCTCTAAAGCACTCAATAAACTTGCCCCCTCCTACCTTACTTCATGGCTTTCCTACTACAACCCAGCCCATATTCTTCACTCCTCTAGTGCCAGCCTTCTCAGTATACCTAGATCTCAAGGAGAAGGGGGTGGTTCACAGTGTTATAGGTAACTGAGAGGTCAAAGAGGGTTAGGATGGAGTAGAGGTTGTTGGATTTGGCTAGAAGGAGATAAATGGTGACCTTTTTGAGGTCAGTTCTGGTACAGTTAAGGGGTGGAAGCCAGAGTGGATGGAGTCAAGGAGAGAACTAGAGAAGTGGAGGTAGTGAGTGTAGACAGTTTACTTATGGAGTTTGGAGAGAAATGGAAGGAGGGAGATGAAGTGATAAATGGAGGGTGTCTTGAGGTCAAGGGAGGAGATTTTTTTTAGAATAGGAGATACAGTAACATGTTTGAATGCAGTCAGGATGAACACATTGGAGAGTGAACTGTTGAAGATGGTCATCAGAGAGGGGAGACGGGAGAGGGCAAGTATTCTGATAAAGTGTGAAGGGATGGGGTCGGAAGTGCAGATGGAGAGAGTGGATTTTGGGAGGAGATGCGAGAGTCAAAAAAGGGGCAGGAGGACGAAGGGACTTGAAAGGATATCGGGAGATTTTAGGGAGATCATACCTGATGGTTTCAATTTTCTCAATAATGTACATGGCCAGGTCATTAGGGGCAAGAGACAGATGGGTAGGGTAGGGGAACAAGGAGTTTGATGAAGGTGTTAAACTTCTGAAACAGCTGGAGAGGGAAATGGGCATGAGAGTCAATGATGATGAAGAAGGATTGTTGCCCAGCAGTGGAGAGGGCAGAGTTGAAGCAGAAAAGGATTGATTTGAGATAGAAAGATTTGGTCTGATAGCTGGATTTCTACCAGCAGTGCTCCACAGATCTTGCACAAGAGTGAAGGAAGTGGACTGTGGAGGTGATCCAGGGCTTCAGTTAGTGGTATGCGATCTGTAAAGGGATAGAGGTAACTGGTGTAGAAAAAGATAATTAGGTTGGACACAGTTCACCACCCCTCATGAGACTCACAGTCTTAATCTCCATTTTATAGATGAGGTAATTTAGGAAAAGAGAAGTTACGTGATTTGTCAACAGTTACATAACAGATAAGAGCTAAGATAAGTCCTGTCAAGTGCTACTCCAGCCACCTGTGCTTCTGAACCCATTCATTCCCTCTCATTTTATGAAATCTCTTGCCCCTTCCCTCCTCCCCTCCTTAAATTCTATCTTCAACAGCTCACTCTCCACTGGTTCCTTCCCCTTTGCCTTCAAACCTGCCCACATCTCCCCATCCTAAAAAAACCTTCTCTTGACCCCACCTCCCCTTCTAGTTATCGCCCTATCTCCCTCCTACCATTCCTTTCCAAACTCCTTGAATGAGTCGTCTACACCCACTGCCTCAAATTCTTCAATTCCAACTCTCTTCTTGACCCCTCCAATCTGGCTTCCATCCCCTACATCCACCAAAACGACCCTCTCAAAGGTCACCAGTGACCTCCTTCTTGCCAAATCCAATGGCTCCTACTCCGTCCTAATCCTCCTCAACCTCTAAGCTGCCTTCGACACTGTGGACCACCCCCTTCTCCTCAATACGCTATCCAACATTGGCTTCACAGACTCTGTCCTCTCCTGGCTCTCCTCTTATCTCTCTGGCCGTTCATCCTCAGTCTTCTTTGTGGGCTCCTCCTCCTCCTCCCATCCCCTTACTGTAGGGGTTCCTCAAGGGTCAGTTCTTGGTCCCCTTCTGTTCTCTATCTACACTCACTCCCTTGGTGAACTAATTCGCTCCCAAAGCTTCAACTATCATCTCTATGGTGATGACACCCAAATCTTCATCTCTGCCCCTGCTCTCTCTCCCTCCCCTCAGGCTCGGGTCTCCTCCTGCCTTCAGGACATCTCCATCTGGATGTCTGCCCACCATCTAAAACTCAACATGTCCAAGACTGAACTCCTTATATTCCCTCCCAAACCCTGCCTTCTCCCCGACTTTCCCGTCACTGTAGATGGCACTACTATCCTTCCTGTCTCACAAGCCCGCAACCTTGGTGTCATCCTCGGCTCTGCTCTCTCGTTCACCCCTCACATCCAATCCGTCACAAAAACCTGCTGGTCTCACCTCCGCAACATGGCCAAGATCCTCCCTTTCCTCTCCATCCAAACCACTACCTTGCTGGTTCAATCTCTCATCCTATCATGACTGGATTACTGCATCAGCCTCCTCTCTGATCTTCCAACCTCCTGTCTCTCCCACTTCAATCCATAATTCACACTGCCGTCCATATCATCTTTGTGCAGAAATGCTCTGGGCATGTTACTCCCCTCCTCAAAAATCTCCAATGGCTGCCAGTAAACCTGCGCATCAAGCAAGAACTCCTCACTCTTGGCTTCAAGTCACTCCATCACTTCTCCCCCTCCTACCTCACCTCCCTTTTCTCCTTCTACAGCCCAGCCCGCACCCTCCACTCCTCTGCCACTAACCTCCTCACTGTACCTCGTTCTCACCTGTCCTGCCATTGAACCCCAACCCATGTCCTCCCCCTGGCCTGAAATGCCCTCCCTCCACACATCCACCAAGCTAGCTCTCCTTCCTCCTTTCAAAGCTCTACTGAGAGCTCACCTCCTCCAGGGGGCCTTCCCAAACTGAGCCCCCTTTTTCGTATCCTCCTCCCCATCCCCCCTGCCCTACCTCCTTCCCCTCCCCACAGCACCTGTATATATGTTTGTACAGATTTATTACTCTATTTTACTTGTACATATTTACTATTCTATTTATTTGGTTAATGATGTGCATCTAGCTTTATTTCTATTTATTCTGATGCCTTGACACCTGTCCACAAGTTTTGTTTTGTTGT